>NW_015393724.1:0-13580 GCF_001527695.2 Protobothrops mucrosquamatus | reverse complement strand
ATGAGCTGGTTTGTATTAAAGAGAAGATTATCCTTTGAGAATTCAACTTCTGTCGGAACACCATATTATATAATCTACTGCTTTTCCCCAAACTTGATTAGTATAGGACATCATAAAAACATGTGTTTTAAAGAAATATTACCTTTATTACACTCCCAACAAAATGCTGTTTTTGAAAGTTCTTTTTTTTTTTTTTTTTAACAAATGTAAGGGACTCCAATAAGGTGAATGTTCTCAAAATGAATATTATTCCCAGATTAATTTATATTCTAGAAGAAGTCCAGTTTATATATCTGGAAAATATTTTCAGAAAATATATTCTTTGTTTAGAAAATTTCTGTGGAATACTTCAATTCCGAGAATCTGTTTACAATGAATGCAATTACTAATTAATGAGGGAGAATTCAGTTTTCTGAATCTGGAGCTATATCATTATGCTTATCTAGTATTAAGTATTAACCACTGAAAGCCAACAATTGGTCTTATTTTTATGATTTCAGCAACATTAGTATATGCATTTACAGTACATTCAGAAAGTATACAGACCTTCACTTTTTGTTATGCTGCAGATTTATTTTACGGTTGTTGAAATTCATTTTTCATTAATCTACACCAGGGGTCTTTAAACTTGGCCCTTTTATGACTTGTGGACTTCAACTCCCAGAATTCCTCAGCTAGGCACGCTGGCTGAGGAATTCTGGGAGTTGAAGTCCACAAGTCATAAAAGGGCCAAGTTTGAAGACCCCTGATCTACTTAGTACTCCATAATGACAAAGTGAAAACAGAATTTTAGAAATGTCTGTACATTTATTAAAAAGAAAAAAAACCTGAAATATCACATTGGCGTAAGTATTCAGACCCTTCACTCAGTCCTTTGTTGAAGTATCTTTGGCAGCAATCACAGTCTTGAGTCTTTCTGGGTATGATGCGACAAGATTTGCACATCTGGACTGGGGGATTTTCTGCCATTCATCCTTGCAAATTCTCTCAAGCTCAGTCAGGTTGGATGGAGACCATCAGTGGACAGCCATTTTCAGGTCCCTCCAGAGATGTTCAATAGGGGTTAAATCAGAGCTCTGGTTGGGACACTAGGACATTCACAAAATTGTCCCTAACCCATTCCTGTGTTATCATGGCTGTGTGCTTAGAAAGTAGAAAGTGTCATGTTGGAAAGTGAATCTTGGCCCAGTCTGAGGTCCTAAGTGTTGTGGAACAGGTTTTCATTGAGGATATCCCTGTACTTTGCTCCATTTAGCTTTTCCTCAACCCTGACCAGTCGCCCAGTCCCTGTTGCTGAAAAACACCCCCACAACATGAAGCTACCACCACGCTTCACTGCTGGGATGGTACTGGGCAGGTGATGAGCGGTGCCTGTTTTCCTCCAGACATAACATTTGAATTGAGGCCAAACAGTTCAATCTTGGCTTCATCAGACCAGAGAATCACAATCTGAGAGTCCTTCAGGTGCTTTTTTGCAAACTCCAAGCGGGCTTTCATGTGTTCTGCACTGAGGAGAGGCTTGTGTCTAGCTACTCTGCCATAAAGCTCAGATTGGTGGTGGGCTGCTGTGATGGTTGTCCTTCTGGAACTCTGTCCCATCTCCACACAGGATCTCTGGAGCTCTGTCAGAGTGATCATTGGGTTCTTGGTAACCTCTCTTACTAAGGCCCTTCTCCCTCAATTGCNCAAACTCCTTCCATTTGAGAAATATGGAGGACACTATGCTCTTAGGAACCTTCAGTGCATTAGAAATTATACTGTAGTCTTCCCCAGAAATGTGCTTTGCAATAATCCTGTCTTTGAGCTCTGCAGGCAGTTCCTTTGACCTCATGGTTTTTGCTCTGCTACAGCATGCATTGTCAGCTGTGAGGCCTTCTATAGAAAGATGTGTGCCTTTCCAAATCATGTTCAATCAATTTAATTTACCACAGATTGACTCCAATCAAGGAGTAGAAACATGTCAGCAACGATCAAGAGAACTGAGAGGCTCCTGAGCTAAATTTCAAGCGTTGTTGCAAAGGGTCTGAATATTTATGCCAATGTCATATTTCAGTTTTTTTTCCTTTTAATAAATGTACAGACTTTTCTAAAATTCTATTTTTACTTTGTTATTATGGGATACTGACCTTTCTTGCCACAGTTGTTAAGTGAAGCATTCAGTTGTTAAGTTAGTAACATGGTTGTTAAGTGACTTTGGCTTCCCCATTGGTCATAAGGTTACAAGAAATGATCACATGATCCTGAGAAATTGCAACTGGCTCAATAAATATAAGCTACTTGCCAAGCATCCAAATTTTGATCTCATGATCATGGGGATGCTGCAGCAGTCCTAAGTGTGAAAAATAGTCATAAGTCACTTTTTTCAATACCACTGTAACTTTGAATGGTCACTAAATGAATGATTGTAAGTTGAGGACTATTTGTAAGAGCTTCTTGGCATAATTCAGGCCTGATTCCTTAGATTTATTTAAATATTGCCTGTTGAGTTTAGATAATGACAGTGCTCATCATTGTAGCTTCTAATTCCTTGATGAGAAACATTACAGCTTTATTTGAAAACTGGATCTTACTAGTAGTGTTTACAGAGCTGGTTTCATACATGCATTTCCTTTAAAGCAAATGTTCCTTTAAACAATCTTTTGGCATCTGAATAATCCATAGTTTTTCTTCATATCTAAATGCTGGCATTGCCTGGAATCAGGCATTCAGCCCACATTTGGTTTACAGTGTTTAGCATGCTACATAAATTTAGCCAATGAGGTTTGTAAAACAAGATTTATGACTTAGTACAAAAGATGGACTGGGCCAATTGTCAGGAGGTTGATCCTGACTGTTTCAAGACGCAGCCTTCCATCCTTCTGAGGTCAGTAAAGCGAGAACCCAGATTGTTGGGGCAATATGCTGACTTTGTAAACTGCTCAGAGAGGGCTGTAAAGCACTATGAAGCGGTATATAAGTCTGAGTGCTAAGAACACTGACACACTGATATCCCCTAAATTCCGCTGATGATGTTACCTAGAGTGGTAACGAAACATTCAGAAATCAACCAACAAGCTCGAAGAACGAATCTGCACCCTCAGTCTGCACCCAAGCTACAGATATTCACCATTATTGCTAAGCACTATTGCTGTTGTAGACATCGAATGTAAACGATAATAGGTCTGTGGCTGTGAACAAAAACATCTTAAACTGAAATTTAAGACAGTAAAATATTGCAGAACAACTTATCCTATCAACATTACAACAAGAGAAATTCAGATAGGTGAAAAAGCCTGTACATTAGTTTTATTTTAAAATAGCTAGCTCATAACTCTTCTTCCATGTCACTGATACCATTTCTCCATTAGCATTGATGATTCATTTGCCTTAGAGCGAGAAGCAGAGAAGGTCCTTTCTCTAAAGCCAGAATCAGGTCCTTCTCTGTAGCAGAATCAATAGTCCTAAGTCCTTAGTGACCTTGGTTCTATTTGGTAAATAGCTGTCAGCAATATACCACTTTATTATAGAAATGATGCTATAGCTTTTAATGCTGTGTCATATTCCTATAGTGATTATCTCTATTCTTGAAAAGATGACTTCTATCCCAGTTTTGACCATTTCTTCTTAATATGTATTAACCATGCAGGCACCATTAAGATTTAGTTTCTGAATTAGAGGAATTAAATATCAGAAGCTGAAATATCTTTATAATTACTGAAGTCACATTTATGCAGCTATAAACATATTGTATTACTAGCAAATCCCAGGTTGTTTTGAGACTCCACTTTGTGAAGAACTTGAATTATTTTTTTTCCTGAAAATAGAATAGCTAATGTGTCCCTTATGCTGCTTTCATACTGAAAAGGTACATTTTCTAAATAAAGCAAAATCTATCCTAGCACAATATTTTCCCTAAGGATCAACTGGTGTCTTTAGGAGCAACTCATAGCAACAGTGAGAACAGTAAACAATGCTGCATCCAATGAAACTGGTAGTAGAAGATTCTTAATTCAATTGTAAATTCCTCATTTTATGACCGTTTATTGCATATATAATCACTGGGTATGCCTTGCCTATACAAAAATGCAGTGGAAACAGAATAAAGGCCAGAATCAAAAATAAAAATGCACTGTTGTTCAATACTCTCATAATTCTTAAAAAACTGATGCTCTAGTTCAGATATGTCAAACTTGCGACGTCACGTGACGTCGCGTGACGTATCGGAGCTTTTTTGCCACTGCCGGCAATGGGGTGGGCGCGGCTCCGTTATGATGAAACCGGCCCACGGGCCAGCAGTTTGACACACCTGCTCTAGTTAATCTAGCTAGTAACTTGCATATTATTTAGAAATATGCAATTGAATATTTTGGGTTGCATTTTATATCATCCTAAAAATGGATTATGTTAATTAAGGCCTATGAGAATTTCAGTATAACACATATGAAGGACTCCAAATTGTCTACTTCTATAAACCATATGCAAAATATTGCTTTATTTCAGGGTGGGCATTCAGGTTGAGCTATAATTAATCTGACATATTCAAATATTGTTTTATTAATGTCTATGACTTTACAGAATCATATGGTCTCTAAATCTATCCTCTTTTAAAAAATAGCTTACTAAGATTTGATATGCTGGGACTAGGCTTGGCTTAACTTTAGCAAGTTATTGCAAGCCATGGGCTATATGCTGTCGTCAGCACTCGTTGTGCCACTGAAAAACAGCAGCAAAATAACAGGGATATAATTGGAAATGAGAAACTTCTGCAAAACTAAAGCAGTTCCATATTCCCCATCTATTCTTACAAAATGTCCTGAAACTGAGTTGCCAAGTAGAAATTTTCTGCTGTTCAATTTCAATAGACTCCCAGCACCAGAGTTCCCGCTCTAGTTTTGGCTAAAGCTGGATATATAAAGCTCAGTATTATCAGAACACTGATATGCTGATGGATGACTTCCCAGTAGTTTCATGCAAATGGGGACAATGCTGAATGCTTGAGCACATTACAAGGAAGCATCGAAAAGCTTAATATTCCAACTTAAAGGCCCCCAACTCCTGGGCCATTGTAAACTGGACCACACCAGTGGCGGGTGAGCATGCAAAGCTTTTTTGTACATGTGCGCAACCATTCCCTTTACCGTCGCTGCCACCCATCTCCACTGCTGGTGCGCAGACCCAAAAAGGTTAGGGATTGCTTAATATGTTCCTCCTGGAACGGTCTTCTCAGAAAGGAGAAAAACCACTACAGCACAGAGCACAATGCACAATCTCCAATTCTAATCTGTGAGACAATCCAGAAGGATGCTACGATGGATGGTACAGTAGGCTGCTGGAGAGGCTCAGCAGAACTGTCCCATTTCAAGTCATACCCCACCTCAAGTCATCTATATACAGTAATCAAGGAGTCCTACATCCAGACTACCAAGAATCTAGATAATCCATTTTATCCAGGGCAAATAATAGCAACAATAATACTTCAGATAACTTCAGAACTAAATAAAAAAAATGAGAATATCAACCAAAGCAATGAAGGTTATTATGTAGTTTTGAGAAAAGATGGCTGAAACAGAGTATGAAAGCATTCTTCATGTACATGAGGGATTGTCAAATGGGAGAATGCCACGACCTGTTGCACTTTATCACAATATATGCATGATAGTAACATTTCCCATGCTGCCTCAAATTCCCAACTACTGTGACAAGAGATCACAGGAGAAGTTTCTTTCTTTACCATGGAACCTTGGCCTATTTTAGTAATCTTACCAGACTATGAATATGGGATTCTTAGTTATATTTCCTCTGCCTTATTGGAGATAAACAGACAGCTGAATTTAATATGTATGACCAATCACATCAGTATTATGATTTCATAGCCCTAGAGGAGATTTTACTTTACCATAATAAATTGCAAATGGAATTGCAGAGAAAAATTAAGTGGATCAGAACTTAACTATGAAATTATTGTCTGAAATTGTTCAACTAACATATATTTTTTACAGCCAGAGGTTGATATTGATCACAGTATAAGGCCTCACTCTTTGTGAAATATATGGAAACAAAAACCAGCAACTTTTTGAGTTTTCTTATCCTGCTGTTTTAGCCTTCACTATTCAGTATACAGAACCAGGTGTTGAATAAATAAATGACCATATGCCAACTATTTCCAAGTGCTGCTGTCAGCTATAGATCTGTGAACTGCATTTCTTTTAATATTTTTGGCTCACTTCTCAAATAGTGACTATAGTTCCTATCAAAAGGAAAAGATGATATCTGAAAACTATTAATTTCTAACTTATATCTTCTGCAGTATACACTTTATTGTGCTTCCTTATAACATCCCCAAATTTCTATTGTCATCAAGATATTCCATTGGATCCAAATTTCTTAAATCACATTCCAAATTCCTTATGCTGAAGAACAGTGTAAAATCTGTGGTTCCAAACTGATCACTTCTCCAAAATGGTCCAGTGAATCTAACCAGAGAGAATATAAGAAGCAGTGAAACTGTTTTTTTCAACATTGCTTATTGGATATACGGAAAACCCCATGAAATGCCTAAGATTCACTTCATAAACCACAGTGGGCTTCAGATTTTATGTGGATACACAAAAAGTAAAAATGCTTTGGAAGGCAGAAACCAGAGACTAGAGGAGAGATAGCATGCCAACACTCTATATAATTATTATTGCTAGCACAGACACTGACTGAATATAAGGTGCAGCAAAGAAACAGCACAGCCAGGTTTGTGATGGTGCAAACCAGAAAACATTACTCTGAAGTGGAGCAGAAAACTACAATTCCAGGCTGCTTCTGTGCCAGGATGGAGCGAGCTGAGGGTGACATCATTGATGCAAGTATTTTCAGTGTGAATGCTGAAGTGTTGCCACCCACAGTTAACAGATTATGCAGAAAAGCCCAATGGGTGTGTTCATCCTTTGACCAAAGTATGGGCAATTTCATTTGTGGAGTTCACATATTACAATAAACCCTAAACCACAGTTTACAACAAAACAAAAGAAAAAAGCAGATGGCTTCACAGAATATGTTAACCAATGCTAAAAACAAACCATGGTGAGGGTTTAGGCTTCCAACAAAAGTTATATACCTGCAGTGTCACGTCCACTCTATTTCTCTGCCTTTTTTACAACTCAATCTATCCATCCTTGGCTGTGTAGCAATCCAACCAAGAGCATTCCTATCATTGCATCCCCTCATTCCCCATGATTTAGAGAGATGGGGCGTTGTCTTACCTGAACGCCTTTTCTCAGCATGAGAAATGTAGACTCCACGAATGGGTTTTAGAAGTCCTCTAGCCCAATTAGACCAATCAATCAAAGTTGCCACGCCCCTGCTGGGCCTGACCATGCCCCAGTTTCGAAAAGGGTGAAGCCAATGATTGTGTGACGTGTTGGCTCCCGGATTGCTGACACTGACCTGACTGCTGAATTGAAAGGGGAGGGGGTGGATTCTACATTCCTCATGCTGAGAAAAGGCGTTCAGGTAAGACAACGCCCCTTCTCCAGCATGTAAGGAATGTAGAATCCACGAATGGAACATATCAAAGCCCATGTGACCCCACGGGTGGGACGCAGGCCGGTCATGTGTTGGTGCTGAATTGGACCACCTGTTGTAAGACCCGGCGGCCGAAAGAGACCTCTGCAGAAGCAAATTTGTCGAGCTTGTAATGACGGATGAAGGGGGAAAGCGATGACCACATCGCCACCCTACAGATGTCAACTATGGAAGCTTGAGTTTGCCATGCAGCCGATGTGGAAGCACTGCGTGTGGAATGAGCCATTAGATGGCTAGGAACTGGAAAGGAGCAGACCTGGTAAGATTCAGCAATACAGGCCTTAATCCACCGGGCAATAGTAGAAGAAGAAACCTTCTGCCCTTTGGAACCCTCACGGAAGGAGACAAAAAGTGCCTCAGATTTACGAAAAGAAGCAGTCCTCTTAAGGTAATATCGCAGCGCCCTGCGTACATCCAGGGAATGCCACTGTGAGGGATTGGGACAAAAGTCCGGCAACACGATCTCCTGTGCCCGATGAAACAATGTGTTTACCTTGGGGATGAACAAGGGGTCCAATCGCAGTACCACTCTGTCATGGTGGAAGGTACACAAGTCCTCCCTAACAGAAAGAGCTGCCAGTTCTGAAACGCGTCTTGGCGATGTGATGGCCGCCAGGAAGGCCACCTTATGAAACAAGAGACGAAGAGTGCAAGATCTGATAGGTTCAAAAGGGGATCCTGTAAGAGCCTGTAGAACCCGGGGTAACTCCCAAGTGGGATAACGATGGACTACACGAGGTCTGCTGTTTGTAACTCCCTTGATAAAGAATCGAACCCTCGGGTGATGAGACAATGGCGCGGAGTTGGCACAGGCGAACACCGTGGAGAGTGCCGCCACTTGCCTACGGATAGTGCTGGGTGCTAGACCCATATCCACTCCATCCATGAGATACTCAAGAATTCTTGGGATAGTGACAGAAGAGATGGACAAACTACTGTAGTCACACCAGTTACAGAAGTTCCTCCAAGTGGCATCGTAAATCTGATTTGTCGCCGGTTGCCTCGAAGCCTGAATCATGGATATCACTCTGGGGGAGTAAGATCCCCGCGTCAGGAACTGGTGTTCATATGCCAGACGGCTAATTGGAGCCACTGCGGGTCTGAGTGTTGTATGACCCCTTGCGTTAAAATTATCTGCTCTGGAGGAATTATCCACGGAGGAGCTACGGTGAGGTTCACGAGATCCACGAACCATGATCGCCTCGGCCAGTGTGGGAACACAAATATCAGCTCCGCTTGTTCCTGCAACAGTTTTCTGATGACAGCTGGAATCAGAGGAAAAGGTAGGAAGGCATATAGTAGACCCTCCGGCCAAGGACTGCGGAGGGCATCTGCTCCCTCTGACCCCTGAGAGGGAAACTGAGAGAGAAACCAGGGAAGCTGTGTGTTCACTGGGGAAGCGAATAGGTCGACCCTGGGCTGACCGAACCGATGTGTGATCTCCCGGAAGAGGCCTGCAGTGTCACGTCCACTCTATTTCTCTGCCTTTTTTACAACTCAATCTATCCATCTTTGGCTGTGTAGCAATCCAACCAAGAGCATTCCTATTATTGCATCCCCTCATTCCCCATGATTTAGAGAGATTACTGCATTACCCCCAGCCTTTAGCCTCCAATTCTCTATGCGAGGGTTTGTTTTAAAGCTTTTAATGGGAAATATATTATCTCTTAAGTATGGATGTATTTTTCTGATAAAATGAATGTTATTAGATATTTTTTACCTCCTGCAATTCCAAAATTCTCAGGAGTTCACAGTAATCTATCTATCTATGGTACAAATTAAAATAACTAACCATAATGTCATTAGAAACAGAATTGTAATTACAATCAATTTAGATACAAATAATTGAAAGCTCTTTGAAACAATCATTTTTAATAATAAAGGCAACATTGTGAAGTCCAATCTTGCTTCAGGCAACGATTATTTCAAAGAGCAGAAATTGCTACTGAGATGCAGCATCTATAAAACCAGAAAAAAAAGTTTGGTCTAGTGCAGGGGTAGGCAACCTTGGCTCTTTTATGACTCGTGGACTTTAACTCCCAGAATTCCTGAGCTAGCCGGCTGGCTCAGGAATTCTGGGAGTTGAAGTCCACGAGTCATAAAAGAGCCAAGGTTGCCTACCCCTGGTCTAGTGGGTAAGACACTAAGCTAGAAACCAGGAATCTGTGAGTTCTATTCCTGCTTTAGACATGAAAGAAAGCTGGATGATTAGGGGTCAGTTACTCTCTCCCAGCCCAATCTGCCTTACAGTGTTGTTATTGTGGGGGAAATAGAGGGAGGAAGGAGTATTATATATGTTTGTTGCCTCAAATTATTTATAAAAATAATCAAAGTGGATTAAAAATATTAAATAAATAAAAATAAACTTCTGTGACATGTACATTGTGGAAATTGGGGGTTATCAATCTTCTAGGATTACCTCATCAGTGGTTTGAACAAGATTGCAAACCATATAGGGTTTTATAAATTACAATCTATGTGTTGGATGGCACTTGGAAGTTTAATTTTAATATAAGTCAAATGTCTCTGTCAGTTCTTAAAATTATACTAGAAAATAAACGTTTCCTGAAATGCCAACACTCAGTGAAACATTCTTAGTCTATGGGCAGAAGACAAACAAAACCCACTGGTGGATTCTCCACTCTTCATGCTGGAGAATTATCTTGATTCAGAAAAGCACTGGGATGCATTTATATATTCTGGCTTCAGTACAAAAGCTAAAATGTGTCATACACAATTGTCAGAACATTGTTGTTCTCTTGTAAACGTCTTTGTTCTAAGACAGTATAAGGTATACCTTGTATTGGCATATTTTGTGTCTAGAACTGGAACCTAAGACTATAGGAATGTTGAACCATGGATCACTCCACCACCATCAAAAATGCTAGAGAAATATAATAAAATGTTCTTATTATTTAGACCTTGATGAGTGCTGCTACAAGGAAGGATTTATCAATCATTCTTTACATATAATGAAAGAGTATATAAAGTTAGAGGAACTGGGTTAGGTTTTTGTTTTCTTTGAAGAGGTACACTTAATATATAAGTTGTGTGATTCAACAGTATTGATCAGAGACCATTACTCTGAAATTTGAACAATTGTAGTGAGTACTTTGCTGAAAAGACTATTCACAAATGGATGCAGGAAACGTTTAAGGCAATTGCTTTGTACTAACTTCATGGGTGTTTACATTAATAACTCCAGCAACAAACTACCACTCCATCACTTATGCCTAGATATAGTTGCTACTCAACTATATAATGATAGAGCAAAAGCACCATTTCTTTTACTTAACAGCAAAGATACTTAAAAATGACAAAATCTAACTTTGAAACCAGTTACACTACACACCCAACAGTAGTTTATAAGCTACTGTTTATAAACAGGGAGAAAACTCCATACCCACTAGCACTGGAGATGTTACCTAGCTGGGTAATGAAATGTCTGCAAGCAAACAACCAAGCTCAGAGTGCACCTAGGATTCCATAATTTAATCCTGAGCTACAGATATTCTCTTCTATTAGAGAATTACAAAGATGTTTGAATAATTTGGGAGATGGGAGAAATACATGTTCATTTAAGAAATAAAAGTAGGTCTATTGATAATTTGTGGAAGTTCCACAAGTCTGTCAAGATTTCTAGTGGAACTGAGCACCAAATGCAGTACCACATGCTGTTTTGACATGAGAAAAACTGTATTGTCAGCTGTTTCATTTCTACATCTTTAATATGAAATAAATACACTAATGGTAAAAACAGTGATATTTTTCAGTACTACGTTTGCATAGGAAACATTTTTGCTACTCAAATGGCTTTCTACGCTCTCCTTTAGCACAGGTATTTTTAAAATATACAAATTTCTATACAAATATATGTAAAAGTATGTCAAAGATCAAGTGTAACATTTTGGAGGGGGGATTTTTTGTTTTAAACAAGGAAAAAGCAGGAATAATGAAACTTGTTATGCCTTTCAGGACCACATTGCTCAATTCTACTAATTAAATTTCAGAAACTAAATCAATATTTTTGTATGCCAGCAGAAAACATGGCAACATTTTCTAATTCTAATTTCTTTACAATGACTTGCGATTTAGGCCAATTTCTCCCAGTTGCACAGCATAAGCTTCTCTTCTATCTTCTCATGGTTCTATGAGCAGATTTGCGTTTCTCTCTGTAATTATGAGAATCTCAGCTAGAGACCACCGAGGTTTAATACATATTCTCTTTACATTGCCAGTAACCTATGACAAACTAGCATTTTTTTCTGCTTTCTCCTTCATAACACAATTAATTTCAACATATACAAGAAAAGGAAAAAAATGATTTTAAAACAAGGACCATTTAATAACATAAATATTTAGTTCCATTTAATAAATTGGTAAAGCCTCTCTAATAAACGATTCCAAAGCTAAAAGCTACACCAATTCCAGGTTCAAGAAGAGCTAATCTGACAATCTCTACAGACAAGAAGACCTGATCTTTTTTGCTTGTTTAATTTTTTTTCCCATACGAAATGTAATTTTAAGATTAAATTAAATGCATATATAGGTAGTCCTCAACTTTGGACCTGTTGTTTAGTGACTGTTCAAAATTATGACAGACCTCCCCAGAGCTACGTTTACAACATGGTTTCAAAATTCCAACAGCTACACCCATCTGCAGTCATGTAACTGTATTTTGGGAGCTTGGCAACCATCCTGCATTTATGGCTGTTTGCAGCATCCCATGTCACATGACTACAGTGCTTATCTTTTTTTTTTTTTTGGTGAAACTTCTAGCAAAAAATACCCATTGGGTATAATGGGTTCTCTTTATCAGTCACCACAAAAAAGTCATAAAATCAGGGGCAGTTACATGGTGACCTACTTAACAATTGCCATTGCTTATGTCCATAATTCTGGGATCAATTGCTGTTGAAGATAAGTATTTTACTGCATGCTATTTTGCAGGTTTAACTGGTAGCTATTATTTTTTTAAAGAAGGAAACCTTATAGGCTTTAGAAGGGGAAGATTTTTTCTAGGAACCTAATCAATGAGAAATGAAAAATTTGCATAGAAGCCTGGTTCGTAATATACAATACATCACAGCCAAAACTTTAATATGATTTGAACATTTTTAAAGATAGCACTTTTCAAGACAAATTGGGAAACGTGTGATATCTTTTGATTTTTTAAAAGCATATTTTCTTTTAAAAGATTTCTGTATACTTGTATTAAAGTGAATTTAATAAATAAAAATTTTCACATTTAAGTCAATTGTTGAAAAATGAAAGCACCTATTCCATCTTGTTGTAATTATGGATAACTTTATGTTGGTGCAGTTTATTAAGAAATGGAGCTCATCAGTTTTCCTTGATTTAGCTTTAGAAAAGCAAGTTTTCGTAGTATGCATTTCAAAAATAATCAATGTTCTCTTATAGAAGCTTGAAACTTTCCATGTATTGCAACCATCCTCTAGAAAAACAAAAATAATGATCAAAGCTATGCTAACCATCCAAAAATGCTCATCATTTTAAAATATAAATCA
The DNA here is from genome assembly GCF_001527695.2 of Protobothrops mucrosquamatus. Taxonomy (NCBI): domain Eukaryota; kingdom Metazoa; phylum Chordata; class Lepidosauria; order Squamata; family Viperidae; genus Protobothrops; species Protobothrops mucrosquamatus. Next base: position 501 of record NW_015393724.1, on the reverse strand, counting down.
GAACTTGATTATACCAGTCATTCATGAAGGATATCCTTGCTTTTATTTCTAATATAGTCACAAGAGTGGCAACATTTTAAAAGCACAACATCCAAAATCTACTCAAGCAGAGTGATATTGCTATGTAAAAGCAAATTAGAAATTCAGATTCTATGGAAAGTACCCTGGGGGTGTTTTCCAACATTCCTAGAAAATAATACATTTTTTCCCTCATAACCTTTTGTGGCGGGTTGATCTGAGAAAAATTGGCACAAAGTCAGCCAATGAGCTTTCTAGGTTAAAGACAAAGTTAAACCCAGGTCTTCTAGATATTAATCCTACATCATAATTATTATACCATACAGTACTGATTCTCTACAATATACAGATTTCCTCTAGAAAAGAAGAAGAATAAATAAGATAAATAATTTATGTAACTCCAAAAAGATCAAAATTCTATGTAAACAAACAATTCTGTAAGAAAATTGTCATTCAACTTCCTTATATACCTATGAGACTCAT
>NW_015393723.1:20121-24411 GCF_001527695.2 Protobothrops mucrosquamatus | reverse complement strand
TGACTCATTTAACAACTGTAGCAAGAAAAGTTGGAAAATGGGGCAAAATTCACAACAAGTGTCTTGCTTAGCAGTGGAAATTGTGGGTTCAATTGTGGTCATAACTCAAGGATTAATTGTATTAGGATTAAGTATACTAAAACTATAGTATGTCTGGAAACAATTACATCAGTTAGAAAATTATGGAATGTAATATCTAATAAAAAAAATTATGAGGAAAGTAAAAAATTCCCTGTTTAAAAATTGGGGAAAAGATGATGATATGAAAAAATTGGATGGAAGTAGAAATATGACTTTGAACCAATGGCTAGATGATGATGATGATGATGATTTTTTACATATGTCATGTGAAGAGATAAATATGATCTATCAGCTGTAACCATTGGCAATGTTTGCCAGTACATCATTTACTTGGACCAGCAACATATTCCTTTTCTGAGACATTTGAGATATTAGAACAACTGGTTAAATCCTTTAGAACTAAAATACCTACAATTATATGTATAGATATTTTTTATCAATAAATCAATTTGATATGCATATGCTAAGAAATCAACAGATTGCCTAGATAATAGGGAAGTTTCTTAACTTTTATAGCAAGAGGGTCAATGGACCTCAAATTACATTTTATGCAACAAAAACAATATTTAGAATTTATTGGATTCCATTATGTTTTCATGGAAAAGGACTGTCAAAAACAGTATTTTGTTGGAGATGTACGGATATCTTTTGGGAAAAAAAATAGCGGATTATATAAATATAATTGTGTGACAAAGGTTAACATTTTCAGAGGATAATGTTCTCTTGAATTACATACCTAGTACACGAAATTTGACAACTGGACAACATAAATGGATTATCTGTGCCCTCACTGTGGTAAGAAGATTGATATTGCAGCATGGGAAAGATAAATGTACGGTCTCTTTCACTCAGTGAAGGCCTGATTGCGCTTGTCACTTATGAACAGATTGTCTATAAATGTAGACTTTGTAAGGAGAAGTATAATGAAATATGGGTCTCATTTATACAGGATATAGTAGGTAGATCATTCAACATTAGGTAGATCAAAGAATCTTCATCCAGACCATGTTCCAAGCAAACTCTAGCTGCTTTGCTTCCTGTGATGCACTATATTGATACTGGCAGCCTTATACGCTAGACAGCATACAATCAGTCATGGAAGCCATGGTGGTTATGCATGCATACACACCTGGAAGGAGCTTATGTAACAACTATGAGACCCTGGAAAATAATGCAGCTTTAATGATTTAAAGGAAGGTGCTTTATTATGCACTTCTTCTGAAGGATTTACACAACCCACAAAGCTATAAAATAAACAAGATAAACTTCAACAGAAGTTAAAAGTAATGAGACCCTATTCATATATCACTAAGCCATGATTTGTTTGTCTATTACTTGCAAGCCACTACTAATTGGGTTGCCATGCTAAACCATAAACTAGTGCAATGCTGGTTTCACACAATACTGAAAGCCACAACAAAATAGCTACCCTGAGGCAGTGCAATGTACTGTATATATCTAGCTATTGTGCTTGTTGTAAGAAGAGTTGATTACTGTGTAGTTTTGAATCCATGCTAAGTGATCAACTGAATACATTTTTTTTTAGTTTGTGCTAAAATAGGCAAATGAATAGAATGCTCTGTATCTTTACATGAGTACCAAGAACTGAGCACAAACAGGCAACTCACTACTTTTCAATAAAAGTATAAAAGATTACAAGAAAAAATTAGAAAAATAAAATAAAATTACGACTTCGGACCTTCTTTCTATTGAGTAATTGCCTTCTTACACTTTTCCTTCCGTCTTTGGCCCTTTTTAGTCCTCATATCCATAAATCATCAGTTCATTTTTTTCTTCCTTCAGGAAAAGGTCCATATAAAGCTTCCAGTTTTTTAAAAAAATATTTATCATGTTTTCCAATGGCCAAACTAGGCAACTTTACCATTTCCACAAGAAAGCACATTGGGTGGCAAGATGTGGCTAAATACACAGTTAATATAAAGAGTTAACTCTTCAAACATAGTGAACCTACGGTTATTGGTATGTCAGTTTTATGTGTAAGAATTACAAAAAACAAGGAGCTTCTTCTCTCAGTATTTACAACAGAAATTTAACAGTTCAATTCAGTTGCATTTACATTTATTAGCTTATATTTATTGGTGTAATAATTGGTACTGTGCTTTATGAAGTAATATAAAAGCTATTTAAACGAACATCCTGACAGTAAATGTAAATGTTAATATTTAAAAGTAATAGCAAGTAAAATACTGAGATGAAGTGTTTTCCACCAGAGGGCACTTGAAAATCTTGCATGACACTATTCAAGAATAGAAAATGAAGTCATTACAATAGTTTCTAAACAACATTACAGAAATATACAGATAGGACTATGTAAATATAACTACAGTTTAAAAAGAAAAATAAACATTTTCTATTCCCCATGTTATCTTTTCTGCTTATACACTATTGTTTTCTAAATCATCTTTTCGATCTAGCATTTCCCAAATTTGTTAGAATGCAATTTCCATAATTTCCCCAACCACTTCTAAAAATCTCTCTTCATTTGCTTTTCCACACAGCAGTCCTGAATCAACACAGAACATCACAGGCCCCAAATGAAAACTAGTCTTTTTCCTATTGCCTTAAACCATATATATTTTATGATTTTGTTATCGTCAGTCTTCCCTCTGCCAACCAATATCTTGAATTGCACCCAGAAATATACCAGTAACCAATGCAGCTTACACAGTAATGGTGTTACTTATGCCGAATATATGGCACCATTTACTATCCACAAAGCTGCATTCTGTACCAGTTGAAGTTTCTGAATGCTCTTCAGGGGCAACCCCATGTACAGCATGTTGCAGTAGATTTTATTTATTTATTTTATTTATTTATTTATTCCATTTATTTTCAATTCCATTGACAATGATATTATTCTGGATCAGCTTTGAGGGTTGGGGGCGATTGGCACAGTATTGGGTTGGTTACTTTTCTTTTTTAAGGGGCTGATAGGGAGTGAGACATCCAGACCTTGGCCCCTTCTAAGTGAAGTGCCACAGAGTTTGGTATTCTACCCACTCCTGCTTAGCATCTAATTAAATCACTGGAGAATATCATCTATCGCCATGAGGTGAGGTACCAGTGGTACTCAACTTATGGCCATTAATTCAGAGATTATTTGAAGCTGTGTTGAACAAGGCATATATGTCCAGACCCAAAGTTATGGCCATTGCAGTTTTCTCATGGTCATGTGATCAAAATGTGGATGCTTGGCAGCCTGCCCGCAGGGGCTTCAATTCTCCCCCACCTCTCTGTCTCAACCCCAGCTATGCCCTTTTGGCCCCCTGTTCTCTGTGGCATCTGCCACACCAGCTGACCTTTGCTGTCTTCTTGTTCCTGCTGCTAGTCACGTGTGCCCACCTGGTCCTTTGTGAGGCAGCTGCTGGCCCTATGAAGCTCTCTTCCCTAGTTGTAAAATTGGGTTTGGTCACATGATGCCTCACTTAACGACAGCACTGCTTAATGTTGAATTCTTAATTCCCAATCATAGTCATAAGGACTAACTGTAATTCCAATGATTTCTTAGTTGATACTGGAATATTTGCTAAATGAGCAATGGGTAGTTTCACAAAAACTCAAGCACTGGTGCAAGACTGCTAGCAATTAAGTCCTCCAAAAATTCTCCCATGCTTTAAAAAGGTGTTTGGGAATATTTGATAAGTATTTAACATTGGCTATTGACCTTTTTACTCCAGGGTGTGTTTCAGTAATTAGTAGTAGAAGGCAGAAAGTATTTTATTAAAAGAGATCACATACTTAGAGGCTGTTATTTGACACTAATTCCTTGATTCTTAAACTGATATATTTTGAATTTAACTCAATAATATTGATTTCTAGACTAAATCAATTGAAAATCAAGATTGTGGTTATTATTTGGGTTATAGTTTGGATGTTTACAATTAGATAGTTTATTTAAAACTCTTGAAAACAAACAGTAATTCAATGAATATGGGCAACTCACGAACTTTTTTTAAAAAGAGCATGAATATATCTTTCTTCATGCCACGTCTTTAAAAGGCCATTAGTTAAATTCCTATTTAATTGTACACATAATCATTGTCCATGAAGATCAAAGAAAGTCAATATTTAGAAACGATGATTGATATGATTGGAATGTAACAGATGGGATCCTAAGAAATAAAAGGCACTGGATAATCATTGCACCTATTCCCCAGTCATTGCACTGGTTGCTAATAGGCTTCTGAG
>NW_015393723.1:16928-19517 GCF_001527695.2 Protobothrops mucrosquamatus | reverse complement strand
AAGTCCATGCAGTTTTGTAGACAACATTTTCAGAAGAGGCTTTCCATTGGCCTTCTTAGGGCTGAGAGAGAGAGAGAGTGACAGCCCAAAATCATCTAGCTGGCTTCTGTGCCTAAAATAGGACAGAACTCAAGTCTTCACATTCCTAATCTAACGCCATAACCCTAAAATGCAGAAAATAACGACCGTATTTTCCGGCGTATAAGACGACTGGGCATATAAGACGACCCCCAACTTTTCCAGTTAAAATATAGAGTTTGAGCGAGAGAGAGGGGGGGAAGAGAAAACTTGATGAGTAATATGCCAAACCACATGTGTAAAGGAATAAAATAGAATACCCGTATTTTCCGGTGTATAAGACGACTAGGCTTTTAAGACGACCCCTGACCTTTGAGAAGATTTTCAGGGTTTAGAAAGTCGTCTTATACGCCGGAAAATACGGTATTTAAATCATATTTTTTCTACCATGGTATCCCCAGTAATGTATCACGGACAGATAACAAGTGTCTCTGGATACCAATGCAACATTTTGCTTAGTACCCACCATGTAACTAATTTCTTTTACTTTAGATTTTTTAAATCTGGAAATGGTCCACATAACAATTTCAAAATTTGGAAGTTTTCTTATTAGCTTAATCTCAATTCAACTTCTAGCATCTTCTCTGAGCTGTTTATGACTTTGTTTAAATTATTTTTGACAAATTAAATCGATTGCATGTATACACATACTTTCAGTTGACATTATTATGTATCTGGCAAATTAGATTGGAGCACATGAATGCTAATTACATATTCTTTTTTATATTGTTGTTATTGTTGATGAGGATGAATCCCCTTTCTCCAATAAATTCCAAATAGTGATACTGCCCCCTGCTCCCAAGAAATTCTTGAGGCATTCTTCAGATAGCACCAATTCTCAGACTCATTCTATTTATGGCTGGACAGAGATTTAAGCTTATCAAACTTGATCCAGGCACGAAACTCCATTTTAGTCTGCTTGATTTGGAGAAAGCATCCCATTTGTATATCAGCATTTCCCAATGTGATGCATTTCAGACATGTTAAACAAACAAAATTCACAGAATTCACAGGAAGTATGGTCAAAGAATGAACATACTGCCTGAAAATTTTGGAAATAATAGTCCAAATAATCTCAAGGACACTATGTAATATGAAGGTGATCTATACTGTACTAGCTTTCTTTATTATAGGTGTGCAATATTACTTAAAATGTTGCTAAAATCTAGTGCTAATTTACTTAGCTGTTAGTTTCAGCTGGCAATACTAATTTCAGCTGGCAATACTAATAAAAATAGATATGGCAAGGAGTGACAGTTGCAATAAGTGATGCATAAGTCAGTTTCTTTTGCATTTTCGGTGAACTGAAATTGAAATCTACAGTGAGTAATGTGTAATGTATTAGGACTGTACAAAGCTTTGAAGAGACAATTTAATTCAAAGCAAATTCAATCAAATCACCCCTTTTAAGTAAATCTTTGAACTGCATTTCTGAGGCATTTAAAGATGTCAAATAGGATTGGGTGTCTTTAAATCTCTTTGGAGAGATCTGAAGGTGATTTAAAGATTCAATTTATTTTCTGGCTTTGCCATTTCAAATATTGTTATAGTTTTTGTATGTGTCTACGGTATGTGGAAAAACTAAGGATGGCAAGTCTCTGTGATCTGACATAGGTAGACAAGAGACTTTATCACATGGGTAAATGATACCTAGTACTTGAACTGCTCTGTTGATGTGTCTCAATTTTCCACTAGAATTTGTTTAGGCAAGTTTGTTTGGAGTAGAGAGAGAGTCAGATACATTCTGCTGCTGTTTTTTTTAACTTCATTTCCCTTTTCTTATTTGAAATGTACACTTAGTGCAGTCTTTGTTAATCTCTATGTTCAGATGGTATGTAGTTCTTGTCTTTTAGTTGCACTAAACTTTCATGTAATGTACTATATATAACACAAATCTCTCAAGGTTTTTTTTTATTGTTACACAAACAGCGCGTAACATATTATACCAGTTCTTTCAGATACCATAATATGAACATGCAGTTTAATTTCTTTTTTTCCTGTAGTTGCCAGCTGTTTATAGTCCAGATTCACAAATATGCTAATAAATAGGGCATAGTAATTATAATCCAAACTCATAGAGCTTTTTGTGGAGTAATTATTCTAAAAAAAAACCTAACTCAATTGACCTTTTTCCTGACCTTTGAAAATAAGAACACAATGTTAGTCTTGAATTCTTTGTTGCTAGAACACTGTTAAGACTTTTGTATTCAAATGTAAGAAAGGAAAATATGAGATAGTGTAGTTTAGGTACCACTAAATGATCCATTCCCAAATCCATTTATCTTGTTTTCATGAGTATGTTTTTCTTGTGGAACTCACCCAGCTGTTCCGGTCTTTCTGGAAACAAGGTTCCATCCCTCAGGAACTGAAAGACGCGTCCATCGTGCACCTCTACAAGAGGAAAGGAAATCGACAAGTCTGTGATAATTATAGAGGAATATCACTTCTCTCCGTCGCAGGCAAGATCTTTGCACGAGTGTTGCTAAATCGCCTGATTGACCATCTGGAACA
>NW_015393723.1:5467-13585 GCF_001527695.2 Protobothrops mucrosquamatus | reverse complement strand
TGATAAAACTTTTAGAAATCATATAATAAGGGCTGCATTGTTGAGAGTTTGGCAAAAATATTTTTTCAAGTTTGATGTTAAACTTCCAATTTGGGTGATACCGTCACATATTTTTCTGACTATACCTAGATTTGTGGTTATGGAGGCACCATCTTATAAAGATCTGCTATATTTGAGTGGTAGTGGTGAATGGTGCCTCTATCTAATATTTCCAGTTGGCTTGTAAACATGAGACCTTGTATGGATTAAAGCCACCCTGAGTCCGCAAGGAGAAGGGCGGGATATAAATTCGAATAATAAATAAATAAATAAAATAAATATGTGTCCCATATTTCTTTCTTTTGCCTCTGCTTAGTTTGGCAAATATCTTTCTGTCTTAGGGATGGGAAATAAATAATTCTCTCCTCCAACACTGAAGATTTATTTTCTCAAATATCAATGTTCTTCAAAGGGTTTGTAGATTTTTTCCTGAAACTGACTTAGGCTACTTTGATGCAGGGTTTCATTTTCATAATTGTTCCCCCAAAAGACTACCATATCTGGGCTATTAAAATCTGACAGCAAGACATAGCCAAGCCCTATTTGCAGTCAAGGTGCGCTGGCCTTATAAATAATTTAGAGAAAACAATGCAAGAAGAAGCCACCAAGTATGTCTGGGGGGAAAATACACTTAACATTACTATCTCTGATTTATCTTGTGACTTGGGAGGTGGGTGACCAGAATTTCTTATTTGCATCTTTTTGGGAAAACCCCTAAATTGCAAAAACTGCTCTGTTCATCTAAAAAAAAAATCAATTTTGGCAATATTTTAAATCTGTATATAACTTTAAAATAAGAACAGCATTAATATTGCTCAATAACTATTGTCTTTGTGATACACTCATAAAGGGCAACTATTATGGCAATGTTATCCAATTCAGTCACATACTGTGTAACAAATGTTATGGACCTTTGTTGCTTTTTGGAGGAAAGCAGAGAGTTAAGGAGCTCTACTAGGAGACAGATCGTGTTAACTGTTGAAGTATTGAATCAAGATCCAATTAAATCTCTTATATTTTTACCCATAATTAATATACCCCAGAAAACCTGGACTAAGAATTCTTTAATTTATATGTAAGTTTTATACATTATATTTTGCGAATCTCAGGTTTATAGTGAAATAAAAGGAAATAGATTGAAGACTTCTCACTTGAAAAAAAGAACACATATCAAGGTCAAAATAGAAAAATATATTTGGAGATAAAGTTGCCAATATGTTCCACATTAACCAGGATAGGTATTGAGTAGCAAGATGTAAATGTGGACTCCTGTACCTTTAATAGTGTGTTAAAAGAGGGAATTTCAGATGGCAATGTAACATGTGAGAATTACATAAATGTAAATGAAAATTACACCTTCTAAAAATCCCTCTTTAACAAAACTATTAGAAGTTGCAAAGATCCTGTTCTTTTTTTACTCTGACCATCCTAGATTTCTGAGTGTGATTAATTGCATAATGTATTAGATTAACATGGTGATATGAGTTCTCATATATCAGNACATGTTTTAATATGGAACTGATAAGCCTCTCAATATTAGTACAATTCCCATTATCCTTCACAATTAGTACCACTGGGTCTCCTTAATATTGAAATTCCACATTTACAGCACTATGAGTCTAGCTGCACTTCAGCAGTTTCAATAGAAGCTAAATACAAAGAATTAGATGTGGAGAATTTTTTTTCAATAATTAAAGTAGAGAAATCTTTGCCTATCACATTTCTCTGTTAAAGACACACCGGTTCCTTCACTAAGAATCAATGGAAGATAACAGTTAAAATCCATTTGCAGACTGCTTATCAATAATATTGCTGGAGGGAATAGCACTTCTTTTAAATTATTTCCATCAATTTTCACTATGGAGTTCCAAAATGAATATGGAGGTTCTTCCCCAAGTAAAACATCCAGAAGATCTATTGTAAAGTTAGTTATGCTTCCCTAAACCTTTTCTCTATTAGTGAAAACTCACTTTAAAGTTATAGAGGCAAAAGTTATGCAGCAGATGTAAGTTGTATGATGTTCAGTTTATGATATATCAAGACTGGATGTCTACTAGACTGCATAATAAGTTATACTTTAAAATGGGTGGAAAGCCATTGCTGTGGTTTTTTAAATCTCAATAGTTTTTGCTAGGGCCATCAGATTTGGGCTGCAGAAATCCAGGTGACCACAAAGACAGCAAAGACAAACAGAAAACACTGCCACAGTTGTCATTCGAATTTTTGCCTAAAATCTGTTCTCCACTGAGTAGAGATGATTGCATCTCTTGGATGGATGAATTCTGAAGGAGCAGAGATGCTTACACCTCTACTCCTTCAGAATTTGTCCATCCTAAAAAAGTATGAATAGCAGATTTTAGGATTCTCATTCTGGCCCAGCTGTTTATCTTCCCCATATTACTTACCATTGAGCTTCAAGAAAAACATGGTTGATAACAACAGTTGCTGCTTTGGGGCAATTAGCCCGGTGACATCTATGGTGGGAGTTGGAAGGAGAACATTCCCAAAATGGGCCTCAAATTTCCTCCAAAATTTTAATAATAATTTATTTTCCACTTTATCCCTCTAAATACAGATTGCTTGTCTGGGATTTTAATATTCATCTTGACCTTTTTCACAGATGAAAATATTTACTATAAATATATTCTGTGCAGTTTGTAGTGAATTATATATTTTAAAGTGAGCAGTAAAATGTTTATTATACATTTGGGGGAAAACTAGCAATTGTTATAGACATGGCTTCCCATTTACCTCTTCATCATCACCAGTAGCTCAGTAGGAACACCAAAGCATTTTAAGGAAAATACATATCTATTTTTCTTCGTCCATTGGTGAGCAATAAGCTTTTGTCTTTCACTTTTTCTCAACTGGGCCTGAAGATATAACAAGTCCACTGCATTCCTGTGCTGTCTAGCCATCTTTAAAGGAGAAAGTTAAATGTCAGTCAGCTTTAGGTCAAGATCATCTCTAGTGATCATCAGCTTTTTAAAGTCCTTCAGCTAATTACGGTTCCTAATCTAGCAGTGGGAGTCCACTGGAAGTAATCACAATTACTGCAACTATCAGAAGGGCAGCAGAAGGCCTTCCTCTGTCCGTGGTAGAGGACTAGCTTTGTTGGGAGATAAAAGAAATGGCAGGCAGAGGGGCTCTGAGCTTCATTAAAGCCATTGCCTGTTGTTCAACATTGGAAAAGCACTAGTGCTGAAAGTGCTGCTGTGGTTCTCTTTTAGCACTAGCAGCTGCCAGTGCTGGCAACCAAAATAAATGACTTTAGCTTCCTGGAAGGCTGAAGGAGAAGGTGCACAATGGGAGACCAAGAAAACAAACACACACATTTCCCAAAGAGCCCTCCAGATGCTCTACAGAGACAATGACTTTGCTTTTGCTTCTACCATCAGGAATGTGTGTCTTTGAAAGGAAGTAGCCATTAATTGGAACACAACCAGAGTGCCACCATGTGGCGCTTCTTGTATGGGCTCCTGTATGCCAAAAACCAAACTGGGTAATATTAACTAAAGGCAGTCATGGGTATTCTAAATATACAGTTTTCATAATGGTAAAATAAAGTAACAATTCTTATAAATAAAACTTTTTTGGAAAGGAAGAGTCTTTAGTTCATGATTTTTCTAAAACAGCCCTGTTTATGGATTGAATCACATGCTTAATAATGTTTTAATGTGTTCATTGTTAATGAATATTTCAGTATTGTCTCATGGTCTTTCTTGTAGCCAAACTATAGACCAGAAAACCACCTGCATGTGGCTTCCTAACTTCAGATCTGAGCTTCCATGTACCATTTGACAAAATTGCCATGTTGATTTCTTACATTTTTTTTAATCCCACCCTTTCCCCCAAAGTGCTCAAGACAGCATACATAGATTATCTCCCTGGTGTTGCATGCTCACAATTGTGAGATAAGATAAAGGGGAAAATAGGTCACACAAGGATTTGAACTTGGCCTGGGGAATGACTTACAAGGACATTATAAAAGAACAAGGACAGAAAAAGTAGGGAAAGGTGAAATAAAGGATTCTGGTGAGGTTAGTTGTCCATCAGTCTTGCTTCTCATTCATATATTTTTGCCCCCTAAAAGAGGGAAGGGGAAGAATAAAGCATTAATGCAGCTGAAAAGCTTATGTCCTTATTTTATCTATATTACATGAATAACTTGTTCACGTTTCAGGAATTATAAAACAATATTTTAATTTTGTTTTAAGAAAGAAGAAACTGGAGAACAATTGTAAAAATGGATTAAAGTGGTACAAAGTATTTGCTTAGGAACAAACTTAACCAAGAAGATAATACTGAAGATAGTGTCATCTACAACTTTATGATGAGGCTTTATCTAATTATTTCACAGGGTAGAAGGAGCTACCTCCTGGAAAGGCAGGCATGAAGAAGAAGAAGAATGGCTAAATATCTAGGAAAAATCCTGACATAGGAATGAAAATTACCTATTTTATCTGGAATATGAAAGATTCCCAAGTAACAATTACATTCACTAGTAATTTTGGCTTACCAAAATAACATCCAAGAAAGTTTATTTCTGCTCTATGTATAGCAACCACAAGCAGCTTTAAAGATTTATACACACATAGGTGTACAGACTTATTATTATTTCTAGATTTATAGCACTTCTGCTGTGGCTATTCTCTTGTCCAGGAGTTTGAAAATGATATCACCTTTGCAGAAAGTGCACTGTGTTGCTAGATTTTGCTGTCTAATTTTTTAGATGAAATGAAAAAAGTGAATCAAACTGGTTGTGAAGAAATATGAAACGGAGGTGTGAATTGTCTGCTATATAATACCTACTAATTAACTTCCCAGAAGCATGGAAGGAGCCAGTGTGGGAAAGAGGATGCTGGATGAATTTAAATCTTTGAGCTAACTTGGTGGGGTTGCTCTTAAAAACCAAACTGGGTAGGCAGTCTTATAATTGCTGAGGGCTTTATTTCCCCTATTTTTGTAATGGGAGTTAGATGGGTTCCTTGTCACTTTTAAACTCCTAATCTGTTTAGAGGGTTCTGCTGTTTGTCACATGTTTCCCTCCATAGAATCCTAAGTAATTATGCTGCTGGTTTTCAGTTATTAAGACTGAAGGGGTCTTTTAAAGGCAAAAAGAGGGTTCGAGCAGACAAATCCATGAGAGGGTAAAAAAGTAAATATGGCAACTATAATTGCCTGATTGAAGCTCCATCCCCTTTTTTAAAATGTGTTACATGCATGACACATATAAAAATGGATGGGTCTTCTATTATGTGAGCAGCATCTTGATTTTTCTGATACTCCCACCCTCTGACAACTGTGGTTTGGGGATTGCTTATAGGCCTTACTCAGGTTACTCAGGCAGTTCAGATCTCAAAGTCAATTGCTCATAAGTACAGAACGTAACTAAGGCAAGCGAAACTTCACAGCAAACTGTGAAGCGGTATTTTGGTAAGTTATTTAGAAAAGAAAATAGCTTTATTTGTGAATAGGCAACTTTGAGAATGACTTTTAAAACTTTATTGCAGTAAAATAATTCCTACTGATGCTAGATGAAACAAAAGGAATGGAACATTCTATTTAGTATTTGATGGAGTGATTAGCAAGCAAAATGGTATTGCAACTTTGCCTTTAGAGGTGACCTTCTTCTTGAATTGGCTAAGGCTAAGCCATACCTTGCACAGATAATTCAGGTCTTCATGCTTGCTTAGTCCTTCCCATTTCCTCTGCAGAGGATGTCTTTTTATGTTACAGTTCTCATGCTGTAAACTGATAACTTCAGAGAACTGAGCTGAGACCCAATGACTTATTTTACTGATGGCCACAGGCAGGAAGTGAATCATGATAGCAAGCCGAGATGCACCACAACTCTAAGTGATACAATTTCTAGTTTTGAAATTGTTTCTAAAAATGTTCAGCACCCAAACACACCATTAAAGGTTCAGCTCAAAATAGGGAGAATGGATTATGGATTCTGTTGTGATTTAAAAGGGCAAAATTAGTACCATCAATTTAGTTCCAACCAGCACTTCACAAAAAAGCCTTCAATGTTTTTGAAATACAAAAAGTGACAAAACCTTCTAACTCCAGGGAAAAGTGGGAGACTATAAAAGCTTTCTTATTCTAATATAATTCCTCTTATATGTTCTTATTTCATATAAATTACAGAGAGCTGAAGTGGCACCTGTAACCATTTCTGGGTGACATTTCTTTATCAATACAGGATTCAAAGAGTTGTGTTGATTACTAATGAAAAATAAAGCCCATCCCACATAGGGCTTAAGTTAAAACTTACATTCATGTACCCTTATTTAGATCTCTCATTAAATGTAAAAGTACACATTTTTTTTTCTTTTAGGTTCCTATGCCATGGAAAAGCTATAGTTTCACAAAGAGCATTAGGTTTTTAAGAGAACTAATATTCTTAAAAAGAACTTTAAGAGAGCCAGTTTGGTTCAGGTGTTAAGGCACTAGGCTAAAAACCAGGAGACCATGCGTTCTTGTCCACCTTATCCACAAAGCCAGTTGGGTGACTTTGGGCAGTCACACTTTCTCAGCCTTAGGAAGGAGCAAGCCACTTCTGAAATCTTACTAAGAAAACCGCAAGGTAATTGTCCAGGCAATTGTCAGTAGTTAACATTGACTCAAAGGCACACACACACACACACACACATACAAATTAGTTCTTTAAGATAAAAATTAAAATTAATCTTAATGTGATATTGGCAGTCCCATTCCGTCACTGTATTTGAACCTACTTCCTTGAAATCATTTTATCTAATAAATAAGCTAAGTAATGACAATTATTTCATAAGATCTGCATTTGGAAGAGAGACAGCCTAAGAATTCCAGGGCTATAAACTTCTCAGTCAGACAAACAATCCAGAAGAAAACAGTAGTATACCGCTTCATGATATGGCAATATATCTAATCTCCATACAAAAGTTACCAGCAACTGAACTCAGTTTAAAACCACTCTGCTTTTTTTATACCTTGGACATCAAATATTAGTAAACATGCTACCAGTTCTGAAAGAATAATTCAATTCAAAGAATAATACTAAAGTAAATCTATTATTCAGCAATGGGTACCCTATTGGAAAATCTGAAGGACCAGGTTGGGGTGAGGTTGTCTTTGAGAAATATGGATGTTAAAATTCAATATAGACCAGATTGCACATAGTCAATCAAAAATGCTATTATTAAGAATGACTCAAGCAAATTAAGGTTTTAGGTACTAAATAGGCTAATTTATCCTAAGTTAGAATAGAATTATCCTTGGATCCCCTTTCCTGATACTGTATTATAAGTAAGGAAGTAATTGCAAACAGAGTCTGTAGTTTTACTGTGAATTAGCAGACATATATAAACCCAGTATTTTGGAAATAGTCCTGGATTATAGCCATTACATGACATTGAAATTTTAGTACTATAATCCTCAAAAATCTTAAAGTCAATCAATTGTCCTGGCTTTTAGCTTCAGGAAATCTGGTTTGTAGTTTTATAATAAAACTTGAACATGTACAGCATAATTGTTGCTTTAGGGGCTATAACATGATTTAATGGAATAGGACAATACTTTGTAAAAAGAAGTATTCAGAAGGATGATTGCCTTCTAAAAGCTATAATAAAATGTATTGGTGATTTCCATCAATATTTGTTAGTAGTTCGTAATATGCCTGTGGGATAATTGGAAAAAAGGGATAAATGTTTCTGTTTTTAGCTCATTGCTTCTGTGCTATTTTGATCAATATTTTACATAGCTGGGTATCTTATTAAGGAGATTATAGAACCCATGAGTCAAATTATTTTCACAAAAGAAAATTTTATAACCATAATTTTATGTTCCTTTCAAAAGATTTTTAAGTTGGATGGGGTCTGGATGGGGTCTGGATGGGGTCTGGATGGGGAGGAACAGACTCAGACTCAACCCTTCCAAGACCGAGTGGCTGTGGTTGCCGGCGCCCCGGCATAGTCAGCTAACTCCATCGCTGACTATAGGGGGCGAGACTCTGGCCCCCTCAGAGAGGGCACGCAACTTGGGTGTCCTCCTGGATCCACGGCTGACACTGGAAGACCATTTGTCGGCCGTGAC
>NW_015393723.1:0-5100 GCF_001527695.2 Protobothrops mucrosquamatus | reverse complement strand
TGAATTTTAAATAGGGAATAATTTTTAAAAATTTTCAAAGATTTTAAATATGACACAGCTATTAATATATTTGCTTTTTAATTGGTTTTATAGGGGAAATGTTTTTTGTGTTGTTTTTTAACATGCTGTGAGCCGCCCTGAGTCCCTCTGGGGAGAAGGGCGGCATAGAAGTTTAAAAATAAATAAATAAATAAATAAAGTTGGAAGTTCTTCATTTTGTTACAAATTTCCTTAACTAGCAGGCCATTGCTAAACTGCAATAATACTTTTATTTAGTCAGCTACTAGATAGGAAGCCTTCTGCTGATTATATTTGTGGCAGTACAATGTTATCTATTCCAGAATTACTTGGAATTAAAAGATTTTCCTGAAGATTTGTTTATACAAAGCAACTATACATAACTGTGTTAAAATGAACATCAGCTCTTGCAACAAAGGAAGAGAATTATACAGCTAGTTTTCAACTTATAACACAATTGGGGCTGAAACTTCCATTGCTAAGCAAGGTGGTCATTAAGCATGTCACGTTCCATCTTACCCTTTTTACTATGGTTATTAAGTGAATCACTGGCATTGTTAAAAGAATCATATGGTTTTAAGCAAATCCAGATTCTCCATTGACTTTGCATGTTAGAAGCCCCCTGGGAAGGCTGCAAATGGCAATCACATGACCCTAGGATGCTGCAACCATCATAAATACATGCCAGTTGCCAAGTTCCTGAATTTTGATCACATGACCACAGAGATACTGTCATAAGTGCAAGGGCCAATTTTAGGTAATTTTTTTCAGCACCATTGTAACTTTGAACAGTGAATGAATGGTTGTAAGTCAAGGACTACCTATAGACAGTATCTCTAATCAACATGAGGAATAATCAGAGATGTTTTGAAAGGTAGTTAAGCAACAACTGAAGGACCACCACTGCCTATGTTTCTTTATGGAATGGTAGGCAAAATATCACAAGTTCTGTGACATTACTGAAAGCACAATTCAGCTAGTGCTTAAACATATTTTTCTTACAGGCTAAAAGAATTATTTTTTTCATCCACAATATAGTATACAGTACATATGATGAATATATTTTCATTCATCACTCTATATTAGATTAATGAAAAACCACAGTGAAGACAGAATATAGATAATTCTTCATTTGTCTATTTTGAACACTTCAATTACTATTTCCAGATACTATTTCCCTCTGTGAGGAAGATAGGTTAAGATAGATAGATAGATAGATAGATAGATAGATAGATAGATAGATAGATAGATAGATAGATAGATAGATAGATAGATAGATAGATAGATAGGTAGGTAGGTAGGTAGGTAGGTAGGTAGGTAGGTAGATATTCTCTTTTAGCATTTAAATAACAATAATTTTAAAAATTGACTCCTTGGAAAGATGATGAATACTTTGTATGAATAACATTAACAAACAATAACATTAACTATATATAAAAATACTTATGTCCTATTTTGTGTCAGTTGTCAAGACTGATTCGCCCTTTCTCCCTCGCTCATAGCTTGACAATGGAATGGAATGTAAAAGGGGGAGGAGGAGTATATAAGCAACCAAGGCTTCTGAGAGCCAAGGTCGTTAATGCAGGTGCTCGATGGAGAAGTGGACTGTTTCCATAACAAGAAGAAATGTTACTATTGGACAAGTTGAACACCCGGTGGGTGGGGATGAGGGAGTCCATTGTTTAACCAAGCAAACCTTCAAGCGGAGAAAATCAGAGCTGGTTTCGCTTCTTCTGTGCCAATGTATATTTTCAGTAAAGTATTCATACTCTTGGTAAAATCATGTCCTAGGAGGTTTTTTTCCTTGAAATGCCAACTGGGCAGTTGACATCAGTTTAATAATGATTTAGTACAAATTTATAATATCAAAAATATATTACAGGATGTACTACTTTGTGTACATTTCAGTGGTACTTGCACTTTTTTTCACCACTTATTTCTCAGCTGCATTAAATAATATGGTACATATATTTGCACCAATAGTAACACTCTTGTCAAAATGAAAAGTAAACTTAAATTTAATTTTAAAAGTGTGATTACAATTTTACTGTCATAAATTAGCTTTTCAGCTGGATGGTGTCCTAAGTTCACAGTTCTGTACTTAGTAATATAGGCAAAGTGGAAATGTGTTTTCTGGGAAAGATGTCCATTTTTACAAATCTTATTCAAAGTCATCACAAATTTTCATACATTTGTATATTCAGGTATAGAAATTGACATATCTAAAAAACAATACTAGAAGCAGCCCTATGCCCTGACCAAAAAACACTTTTTGGAGCCCACTAACAACTTGGAAACAAATCTTTAGCTAAGTCTAGTGATACTTCTAGATAATTGGCTAATATCTCAATCAACTTAAACACACCATGGGTCACTTCAAATGTGCTTTCTATAGATAGAGAGTGCAATCTAGAGATGATTTTATTTTTGTATAACCTTTAACTTTAATGCAGATTCACTTTTCATAAAATTACCTTTCATTGTGTTTCACATGTCATATTGTACTGTCTATAAGGATCCTAGGACCCACCTTATACCTCCTTACCTGGTAAAACATCTGGGAAATGTTTATCTTTTTAACATAAAGGTCAGATTAGCCTTGAATGAAACCAAATTTTATTAGATTGCTGTAAAATTAGACAGTCTGATTGCCCACTGATGAATCTATTACCAATTGTAACATTCTTATCCTGTTTTTGTGTTTTCATTCTTATTTTACTTTTAATGTGTTTTATTTTCAACTCTGATCTGTGACCATAATAAACTCTGTGTGTCTGTCTGTCTATTTCACCAGCCCTCTTTTCTGCTGTTTCCAACTTCAGTTGTGATTCATGCCTGTCAAACTGGGATCAATGATTCTCAATATTAAAAAGCCTTTGTTATCTCTGTCTCTTATTTCTATTTTTTTTTAAAAAAAAAAACAAAGTACATTGTAATATGCAATGATGAAATCTGTGCTAATGAGGGAAATCTTTCAGCAGAAACTTCTCACATGGCTTCAGTGGGATTCAGTGGAAGCTGAAGCTTTTGTCATTAAATAATACTGACCTTCTTTTCATGACTTATACCTCATTCCATCAATTAGCTGAAGTCAAAAGAAAACAATTAAGATTTAGACGATATGTTGTAAGCCACCCTAAGCAATAGGATTGATAGCCATATATAGATATAGATACAAATAGATGTAGATGAAGATATTGATATAAATAGATATAGATATAACTATATATGTGCAATTCAATTAACAGCCCAATTAATATAAAAAATTAAGCATATACATGAGTATATGCAATCCATAATTATAAATTTAGTCCTTCAAAGAAATCTTTCAGAGGTAGAATACTCTTGTGAATACAGGAAAATTGATATTGTCATGTTATTGTAATTGAGTATCTTTTTTGCCATGTAGTATCAACCCATTGATTACTATGAAGGTACACAATATCAATTTTCTCGTCTATTAATTCATTTCAAATTACAGTTTAAAAGATATTCATTTAAACAAAATCTATGAGTGCTTTATAATGAATTAATATGTGAAATAATTCATGTCCAAAATGGACCCACTAGGTAATACTGCATTTTTAAAACTGCTATAATTAAACCAAAAAATAGCTGAATAAGTTAAAAAAAATGATTCTAAATGGGTCCCTTAATTCAACATTTCTGTAGATATTTCCAGATGGACAGCTCCTAGTGCTGCACATATAATTATAATTTGCAACTCATTCATGTTTTCCTTCTGAACGGTATGTGCATATGCAATATTGTGTATATATGCAAAAAGAATAAGAAGCAAAAAAAAGTGATAGAAGAACATGTAACTTTCCTTAAATGAGGCAAAATAATAACTTGAATAACGCCTCACCTGAAAATGCCCCATGAAGTTGCTGATCAGCCATTTACTGAGCTAATTCAAAAACCACTTTGGGGTTGAGGTATACATAAAAGAATAGTATTATAATAAATCTTTTTGCATTTTCATGTATAATTATTATTTAATTTCTGTAACTGCAAGTTTACTGAGGTATTTTAAATGCTTACTCCAAATTGAATATCATAGAAACAGAATAGTTCTCCCAAAGAAACTTAACATTAAACTGAGTGGATGTTGCTATCCATGGCAAAATGGATAAGAAGACATCCATCTTCTACAGTGCATTTTTAATGGATAAAGACATTCTGCTACAAGAAGTTTTGATAATGACAAAAATTAACTCCACTAGGTGGCTCATAAATTCATAAAGGAAAGCAGTTCATATCAAATACATAGAAAATTTCAAGGTTGGTTCTATGTTAAGAATTAAAAGAGCTATCTAAAACCTAATAGCCAAAAGACAGCAGCTACAGATATTTAAAGACTGAAGATTAATATATACAATACGTCCATACAACATTTTATTTTCACTACATGCTAATAAAAACATTGCGGGCAATAAAAGAAAACAATAGGGGGTTTATGCTTGAAAGGAAGGTAGCTGTTTTTTCCCCCTCCAAAGTAACTAAGGACAACGCTGAAAAAAAAATTGATGGTTGAATAGCTATGCTTTTCCTACTACCGTCAACAGACAAGTATGAGGCACAATGTGGATTACTACTTCCTCTGAATGCCCTTGCTGCTAAGTAAGCTTGCTATATTGATGTGACATCACAAGTATCCATTTCTTAGTAATCCTTTTGTCCTTGCTTTGCAACATTGCACAGAAGTACATGTCCTATAACCTTCATCACTTGCCAAACCCCTTGTTCATCCTCAGAGGTCTCTTGTATTAAAAATGTTCAAAGCATGAAAAATAAAGCATACATCAATACATGGTGTGGGAAAATAGAGATCAGAAAGAACTTGTGGCTTCATAAGTCAGAGTAGTATATTTGTAGGCTCTATATGCTCTCATTATTGATTTTTAGAAGTACATTAATCAACTGAAAACCTGTAGATTTACCCAGAAATTAAATTATAAGTATGGCTTGGTTATAAAATCACCATTCTCCAATCAATTTCACACTCTAATTTTATCAGATGTGGATCACTGAAGCTAGTGATCCGGTTGCAGATTTAGTCATCGCAGAGTTTCAGATTTT
>NW_015393722.1:20923-23447 GCF_001527695.2 Protobothrops mucrosquamatus | reverse complement strand
GGTCCAGAAAAGGCCGCAACTGGTGAATCAGGCGTACCTGATAAAACGCCCCCCTGGTCACGGCCGACAACTGGTCTTCCAGCGTCAGCCGCGAATCCAGGAGGACCCCCAGATTGCGCACCCTCTCCGAGGGGGCCAGAATTTCGCCCCCTATAGTCAGCGATGGAGTCAGCTGACTATGCCGAGGCGCCGGCAGCCAAACCCCCCCCCCAAAGCCGTTGGGAAAAAAATGGGAAAAAAATAGTTTTCCCCCCAATTTTTCCAGTTTTTTCCCCCCAGGTCTTTCCGTCTTAGGTAAATCAGATCACCCATGTGACGGATCTGATTTTTATCGCCTTTTTTTTGTGCTGGTCCTTAAACGATAGCTTCAGGCCTAAAGCAACTAACATGGTCCTTATTTTACGACCGTCATGATTGATAACCCCGATGGCCAGGCTCCCTTACGTAAGTCATAACTCGAGGACTATCTGTGTGCAAACTCGGTGTCCTTTTCAAGACGCCGAATACAGTTTGAGCACGGTGATTTTTTTCCCCGGTCGTTTGTCAAAATCTGCTGGATCTTGCACAACGATCTTCCGTTCTCCATTTCTTTCCTGGACATCCTGATCTTTTTTTCCTGCCACACTAGATTTCTGCAAGCAGGGATTCTAACTTTTTGTGCGAAGGAAAGTGACAAAGTGACAATCCTAGAGGTGTCTCTCGCCTGTCACACTAGAGGAACAAACAACAAATGGTGCCACTTTACAAAGAACTAATTGGGGAAGGGGCAATCTTACAGCAGGCATTGCCAGCAACTCTTTTGTGGACCTCAGACACACACACACACCCCACTTCCTCTCCCCAAATTTAAAAAAAAACCAAATTTATTATTTCCTTTGGGTGACTGTCCACATTGGTAGACGGCTTTCTGCAGCGCCCCCTGCAGTCAGGACTCTGAATTGCATCCACAACCTCTTAATGTTATTATAGATCAGTGATGGCGAAACATTTAGACACTGAGTGCCCAAACTTCAACCCAAAACCCACTTATGCATTGTCGAGTGCCGGGTGGGTGTGGCCCATTGGCTGGGTGTGGCCAATTGGGTGGGCATGGCCCATTGGGTGGGCATGGCTGCAGTGGTAATGGCAGACTGGGTGGGACTAAAAAGTTCAATCAATCAATTCCAACTTTGCAAGAACTTTTTTTTCCCCGCGAGAAGTTGAAATTGACTGATTGATTGAACCTTTTTTTTTTTTTGCACACGGCAGTGGAGGCCTAAAGCGAAAAGGTTTTATAAAACCCAGCTGAAGGCCTAGGACTGGGGCGACGACGCGCGTGCCCACAGAGAGGGCTCTGAGTGCCGCCTCTGGCACCCGTGCCATAGGTTCGCCACCACTGTTATAGATTATAGATATTTTTCAATCTTAGCACGTTTAAGATGGGTGGACTTCATGTCCCAGAATTCCCCAGCCAGCAAATACTGGCTGGGGAATTCTGGGAGTTGAAGTCCACGCATCTTAAAACCTGCTAAAGGTGAGAAACTCTGCCTTAAATTAATCGTGGGTCGTCACACAATGCACAATCAAGACCCAACTTTGAATGTCGCCCTGATTTTGCTTCCTAGGTCTTGTGCCTTCCCTCACCTACCAAGTCTTTTTCATGAAAAAGCTTTGGACCAACACCATGCCTGGGAAAGATGCAATGGCCGATTCCATTTTCCATTATTATCAGGTACGTCTCCCAAATCTGCAAGGTTCATCAGCGGAAGAATCTAAACCAGATTACGGTTGGACATTCCTTCACGCGGCTCCTGGTTCCGGGAGCAGGAGATGGTGGAGAAGAGACCGGACAGCCATTTGTCTGAAATGGTATAGGGTTCCCTGCCGGAGCAGGGGGTTGGACTAGATGACCTCCAAGGTCCCTTCCGGCTTTATTGTTGTTATTATTATTAACACTTCAGAACGGGAGGCCGTCCCAGTTGCTTGTCCTCTTTGAGCACCTTGGATACAGGAGCGAAGGATGCCTGCTCAAATATTAGGAAACGTATTACTTTTGCCTGTGGGACTTTGAAGGCCAAAAACATGTTTTTGGGCATATGGGAATTGTGCAAGATGGTCAGAATTCCTTCAGTAAGGCAGTCCTTGACATATGTCCATTCGTTTAGTGGCCGAAGTTACAGTGGCACTGGAAAAAAAAATGACTATGGCTATTTTTCACATTGATGACGGTTGCAGCATCGCTGTGCTCATGTGAGCAAAATTTGGGCCCTTGGCAACTGGGGTGTACATTCTGGTACATTCTTCTGGTTTGTATGTACCGTGTTTCTCCGAAAGTAAGGCCTACGCCAGGGGTAGGCAACCTTGGCCCCTTCATGACTTGTGGGCTTCAACTCCCAGAATTCCTGAGCCAGCCACGCTGAGGAGAAAGGAAGAGGTTTCCAAGCTGAGCCATGCTGGCTCAGGAATTCTGGGAGTTGAAGTCCGCAAGTCATGAAGGGGCCATAGTTCCCCCATGCTGGCTCAGGAATTCTGGGAGTTGAAGTCC
>NW_015393722.1:9857-18614 GCF_001527695.2 Protobothrops mucrosquamatus | reverse complement strand
ACAGATGGTCCTCCACGTACAACAGTGTTGATGGGAATGTTCTTGGCGATTCCTTGATTAGGTTTACTGTGGGGTCCCTGGTTGTTTTCTTGCAAATGTTTCTTTACCCAACTAGGTAACATCATCAGTGCTAGAAGTGCTAGTTTAGTCGAGCAGCTCAGACAACCAAAACAGCAAACAACAGGCTAATCGAGGAATCAACGAGAACATTAGACCAACACTAGAAAAGGAAACAATATCCCAGTCAAGGAATTGCCAAACAAGCTAGCATTAAACCACGGTTTATTTGTAGCTCAGTGTTCATGTGGTGGTTTCCTTGCAGACATTTCACGGCCCAACTAGGTAACATCATCAGTGCCAGAAGGGAGTGAGGGCTGCTCTTATAAACAAGTAGAGAGGAATCCCTGCTCCTTTCTACGGTGGCACTGATGCTATTCTCTAGTTGGGTCAGGAAATATCTACAAGAAAACAACCAGACTCAGAAAGCACCAAGAACAACAGCTCAGGCAAGGAACCACCCAAATCACTCCCATTAACACTGGCAGGGCAAGCCACTAGTATATAAACAGAGAGCAAAGCCCCCTCCCTTCTAGCACTGATGATGTTACCTAGTTGGGCAATGAAATGTCTGCGAGAAAAGACTCAAATTCAGATGTCTATAGAGATTCTCAGTCCTCCAGGTCAGGGTTGCCCCAAAGGTGATTTTTTTAGGAGGCAACTAGACTTTCTTGTTTTTCTTTGAAGACGTTTCGCTTCTCATTCCAGAAGCTTCTTCAGCTCTGACTGGATGGTGGGGAATGGAAGGATTTATGCTCCTTGCGGACAGCTGGTCATTTGCCTTCTTTTAGAGAGTCGTTGAGGCCACTTGGAGGTTTACCTGCGTCCTCAGGGTCAAATGAGTGATCTATCTATCTCCAGTCTACAACACCGTCCTTTCAGCAGTTCCAAGAAGGCTCCACACCCATTTGCACCCCTACTCAGGTGGCCCCGAGGACACAGACAAACCTCCTAGTGGTCTCAACGACTCGCTAAAAAGGAGGCAAATGACCAGTTTTTCTGCAAGGAATATAAATCCTTCCCTTCCCCCATCATCCGGTCAGAGCTGAAGAAGCTTCTTGGATGAGAAGCGAAACGTCTTCAGAGAAAAACAAGAAAGTCCAGTTGCCTTCTAAAAAAAAAACACCTTTGGGATACTGAAGTTCAGAAAAGCACCAAGGACCCCGTTATTTTCTTCACCGGCTTTTGAGACGATTCAGAACGTCGCCTGACCACCATCTGATTTTCTTCACGGCACAGGAATTACCAAAATATCTTCGTGGCTACCATAAGTGCAGCCGGGAAGAAGTCCTACAGCTTGGAGCCCTGATCTATAGGGTGAAATTTGAAGATGACAAATCTTCTTTTCCTAATATTCCGAAACTTCTCAAGGACTTGGTGCCCGAACCGCTCATTCGACAGCTGTCCCCGGATGACTGGAAGAGAGTAAGTTTGCTCCGGCAATTGTCTACTTCCGTCTCTCTTTCTGTCTATCTGTCTTCAGGTAGTCCTTGACTTACGACAATTCATTTAGTGACCGTTTGAAGTTACAACGGTGCTGGAAAAAAAAGAAAACTTATGACCGTTCTTCACACTTACGACCATTTCAGCATCCCCAGGGTCACGTGACTGAAACTCAGACGCTAGGCAACTGACTCATATTTGTGACGGTCGCAAGTGTCCCGGGGTCACGTGATCCCCTTTTGCGACCTTCTGACAATGGGGAAAGCCAGACTCACTTAACAGCCGTGTGACTAGCTTGACATCTGCAGCGATTCGCTTAAGAACGATGGCAGGAAAAGTCGTAAAATGGGGCAAAACTCGCTTAACAAATGTCTCACCTTGCAGCATAAATTTTGGCCTCCATTGTAAGTCAAGGACTACCTGTATTGTATCTGTAGTAAGACCATACTTGGAACATATTGCATCCAGTTTTGGTCACCACAATGTATAAAAGATGTTGAGACTCTGGAAAGAGTACAGAGAAGAGCAACAAAGATGATCGGGGGACCTGGAGGCAAAAATATATGAATAATGGTTGCAGGAATTGGATAGGTCTAGAAAAAAAAGGACATGGGGAGACATGATAGCAGTGTTCTAATGATGATGATGATGATGATGATGTTGTTGGAAGGGACGTTGGAGGTCATCTAGTTCAACCCCCTGCTCAGGCAGGAAACCTTGTAGCATTTCAGACAAATGTCTGTCCAGTCTCTTCTTAAAAACTCAGTGTTGGAGCATCCACAACTTCTGGAGGCAACTTCCATTCCACTGATTAATTGTTCTCACTGTCAGGAAATTCCTCCTTAATTCCAGGTTGCTTCTCTCCTTGATGAGTTTCTATCCGTTGCTTCTTCACCTGCCTTCAGGGGCTTTGGAGAATAGCTTGACTCCCTCTTCTTTGGGGAAGCCCCTGAGATACTGGAAGACTGCTATCCTGTCCCCGCTAGTCCTTCTCTTCATTAAAGTTGTTATTGTTGTTAATTGCGAAGTCGTGTCCGACCCATCACGACCCCATGGACAACATTCCTCCAGGTCTTCCTGTCGTCTACCATCTTCTGGAGTCCATTTAAGCTCAAGCCTACTGCTTCAGTGACTCCATCCAGCCACCTCGTTCTCTGTCGTCCCCTTCTGCTCTTGCCCTCAATCTTTCTTCATTAAAGTAGACATACCCAATTCTAGCAACCGTTCCTTATATGAGGAACGGTTTTGAGGGGTTCCAACAAAGACGAGGGGTTCAAACTATTTTCCAAAAGGCGAGACAAGAAACAACGGATGGAAACTAACCAAGGAGAGAAACAACCTAGAACGAAGAGACATTTCTCAATGGTGAGAGCAACCAATCAATGGAACCTGCCTTAAGAAGTTGTGGGTGCTCCATCACTGGAGACTTTCAAACAGAGGCTGGACAGCCACTGGTCTGAAATGGCATAGGGTCTCCTGCTCACGTGTGGGGTTGGACTAGAAGACCTCCGAGGTCCCTTCCAACTTTATCATTCTATGTTCCAGTGTGCTGCAGCTGCCAAAAAGGCCAACACAATCCTAGGCTGCATTAACAGAGGGATAGAATCAGGATCACGTGAAGTGTTAATACCACTTTACAATGCCTTGGTAAGGCCACACTTGGAATACTGCATCCAGTTTTGGTCACCGCGATGTAAAAAAGATGTTGAGATTCTAGAAAGAGTACAGAGAAGAGCAACAAAGATGATTAGGGGATTGGAGGCCAAAGCATATAAGGAATGGCTGCTGGAATTGGGTATGTCTAGTTTAATGAAGAGAAGGACGAGGGGGGACATGATAGCAGTATTCCAGTATCTCAGGGGCTGCCCCAAAGAAGAGGGAGTCAAGCTATTCTCCAAGGTGCCTGAAGGCAGGACAAGAAGCAACGGATGGAAACTAATCAAGGAGAAAAGCAACCTGGAACTAAAGAGAAACTTCCTGACAGTGAGAACAATTAACCAGTGGAACAACCTGCCTCCAGAAGCGGTGGATGCTCCAACACTGGAAGTTTTTAAGAAGAGACTGAACAGCCATTTGTCCGAAATGGTATAGGGTTTCCTGCCTGAGCAGGGGGTTGGACTAGATGACCTCCAAGGTCCCTTCCAACTTTATTATTATTATTATTATTATTATTATTATTGTTGTTGTTGTTGTTGTTGTTGTTGTAGTAGTAGTTGTTGTTGTTATTATACAATGTATATACTTGTATATGTCCTTGTCTACAGAAAGGGACAAGAAAGAAATCTAATGGTGTTTGACTCAGTGGCTCACAAAAGTCAAGATAGTGGGTCTTGACTGTGAGATCAAAGCCACACTTGACTTGCTGAACTACACAAACCATTTATTCCATTCTTTCTAGTTTGGGCAAAGTTTTGTCCGTTTTCCTAACATCCCAGCGTGCGTCCTCCGAGCAGCCTAAGCCTGCATCCAAACCAGATTTACCAGATGTATGAGGCCAGTTTGTGCAATTCGGTATTCTTAAGATAGGGGGACGTCCGGCGTGAGAGATTGTGACGCTTGTGACTCTGCTCTCTCTTGCAGTCCATCGTGGCGTACTTCAATAAGCACGCCGGCAAAACGAGGGAAGAGGCGAAGTTGGCTTTCCTCAAGATTGTCTTCCGGTGGCCCACGTTTGGCTCGGCTTTCTTCGAAGTGAAGGTGAGGACGGCCCCCATCTTGGAATGCACTCAAGAAGTGGGGAAGGAGTCCTGTCGTTTGGTGGACTACCTTGAAGAGCAGGTGCTGGGGTCAGGAGAATAGAACAGAACAGAATAGAATAGAAAATATGGAATGGAATGGAATGGAATGGAACGGAACGGAACAGAATAAAATAGAATAGAAATACAGAATAGAAATACAGAACAGAACAGAACAGAACAGAATAGAATAGAATAGAATAGAATAGAATAGAATAGAATAGAAATACAGAACAGAACAGAACAGAATAGAATAGAATAGAATAGAATAGAAATACAGAATAGAAATACAGAACAGAACAGAACAGAATAGAATAGAAATACAGAATAGAAATACAGAACAGAATAGAAGAATAGAATAGAATAGAATAGAGAATAGAATAGAATGCAGAATAGAATAGAATAGAATAGAATGCAGAATAGAATAGAATAGAAATACAGAATAGAAATACAGAACAGAATAGAAGAATAGAATAGAATAAGAATAGAATAGAATAGAATAGAATAGAATAGAATAGAATAGAATAGAATAGAATAGAATAGAATAGAATGGAATGGAATGGAATGGAATGGAATGGAATGGAATGGAATGGAATAGGAATAGGAATAGAATAGAAATACAGAATAGAAATACAGAACAGAACAATAGAATTACAAAATAGAAATACAGAATAGAAATACAGAACAGAATAGAAGAATAGAATAGAATAGAAATACAGAACAAAACAGAACAGAACAGAATAGAATAGAAAAAATGGAGTGGAGTGGAGTGGAGTGGAGTGGAGTGGAGTAGAGTAGAGTAGAGTAGAGTAGAGTAGAGTAGAATAGAATAGAATAGAATAGAATAGAGCTGGAAGGGACCTTGGAGATCATCTAGTCCAACCCCTGCTCAAGCAGGAGAGCCTATACCATCTCAGACAAGTGGCTGTCCAGTCTCTTTTTTAAAACATCCAGTGATGGAGCAGCAAATATCCCCCTTGTTTCCAGGAACCCCACTCGGAGAGGAGAGCTGTGGGGGTGACACCTCTCGTGGACCCTAAACCAGTCTTTCTCTCAACCTTAGCGACTTTAAAACAGGGGGATTTGAAACCCCTGAATTTCCCAGCCATAGAAGAGAGCTGTGGTGGCAGAACCCTGCTCACCAATTTGCAACTTCACCTTCCCAGCCGACTAACACACCTCCGCCTTCCTTTCTCCACAGCAAACCACTGACCCAAATTATCCAGAACTGCTCCTGGTCGCCATCAACAAACACGGCGTCAGCCTCATCGACCGTAAAAGCAAGGTGGGTCTTTTCAGTTTATTTGCTTTACAGCCTCTTTTTAAAAACCTCCAGTGATGAAGCGCCCACGATTTCTGGTGGCAAGCTGTTCCACTGGTTGATTGTCCTCACTGTTAGGAAGTTTCTCCTCCATTCTAGGTTGCTTCTCTCCTGGATTAGTTCCCATCCGTTGTTTCTCGTCTTGCCTTCTGGTGCTTTGGAAAATTAATTGACCCCCTCTTCTTTGGGGCAGCCCCTCAGATACTAGAAGGCTGCTATCATGTCTCCCCTATTTCTTCTTTTCTCTAGACTAGCCGAACCCAAATCCTGCAACTGTTCTTCATATGTTTTAGTCTCCAGGCCTTTAATCATCTTAGTTGCTCTTCTCTGCACTTTTTCCAAAGTCTCAACATCTTTTTTGTGATAAGGTGACCAAAACTGGATGCTGTATTCCAGGTGTGGCCTTACTAAGGCTTTATAAAGCGGTACTAATACTTCACGTGCTCTTGATTCTGTGCCTCTGTTTATACACCCAAGGATTGTGATTGATTGATTGATTGATTGATTGATTGATTGATTGATTGATGCCTTAACCGGGTGTTACTCAGTGTATCTGTGTGAGCAAGGAGAAGGAAGCTTTAAATATACCGTAGGTAGTCCTCGACTTAGCAGCAGTTCATTTAGTGACCATTCAAAGTTACAACAGCACTGAAAAAAGGGACTTATGACTGTTTTTCACAGTTATGACCTTTGCAGCATCCCCATAATCAGGTGATCAAAATCCAGAGGCTCGGCAACTGGCTCGTACTTACGACAGTTGCAGTGTCTCTGGGTCACGTGATCCCCTTTTGCGACCGTCAGACAAGTGAAGTCAAAGTCAGATTCACTTAACAACTGATTAACTTAACGGTGACAAAGGAGGTCATAAAATGGGGCGCAACTGCCTTGCTTAGCAAAGGTAATCGCAATAGCAATAGAACCTAGACTTATATACCGCTTCACACCGCTTTCCAACAATGGAAGGAATGCCTGGAAGACCTTCAAATCCTGCACAGGTAATCCTCGTTTTACAACCACAATTATTGTTGCTAAGTGAAAAATTTGCTAACTGAGCTTTGCCCCATTTTTACGACTTTTCTCGCTGCATCTGTTAAGCGAATCGCTTCGTTAAATTAGTCACGCGGCCATTAAGCAAATCCACCTCTTCCCCCCCCCCCCGTGGACTTTGCTTGTCAGATGGTCGCAAAAGCGGATCGCGCGACCCCCGGGATGCTGCGCCCGTCATAAATGCGAGTCAGTTTGCAAGAATACGAATGTAAGTCACGTGGCCGTGCCATGGTCGTAAGTGTGAAAAACGGTCCTCGGTCGCTTGTTCAGTGCCATTGTGACTTTGAACGGTGGCTAACTGAGCGGTTGTAAGTCGAGGACAACCTGTAGATGGGGACCGTAATCCGGGAGAACTGAAGACGACAGACAGGGGACGGGCTCGCTCAAAGGCGCGTAACGTCTTCTCCATGTCTCCAGGATATCCTCATCACCCATCCCTTCACCAAGATCTCCAACTGGAGCAGCGGGAACACCTATTTCCATATCACCATCGGCAATTTGGTGCGAGGGAGCAAGTTGCTGTGCGAGACGTCGCTGGTAAGGAGAAAAGGTGGCCGGGCAGAGGAGGATGGCAGACGGGAAGCGGGGAACAAAATGGCCGGGCGTCTCCCTGGAGATGCTCGGTCTTCCCGGGTTCATGGTTGGTGTCCCAAGGATGCTCTTCCAAAGGCAACTGGATTTTGTTGTTCCTGTTGTTGTTTTTCCTTGAAAACGTTTCTCTTCTCGGCCAAGAAGTGTCTGTCAGCAATGGGTCTCCTGCTTGGGCAGAGGGTTGGACTAGATGACCAATAAGGCCCGTTCCAACTCTGTTATTCTATTCTATTCTATTCTATTCTATTCTATTCTATTCTATTCTATTCCATATTTTCTATTCTTTTCTATTCTATTTCTATTCTTTTCTATTCTATTCTAATTTCTATTCTATTCTGTATTTTTATTATAATCTATATTCCTATCCTATCCTTTCCTGTCCTGTCCTATCCTGTTCTATCCTCTATTCTATTCTGTTCTGTTCTATTCTATTCCATATTTTCTTTTCTATTCTATTCTATTCTAGTCTAGTCTAGTCTCTAGTCTATTCCATATTTTCTATTCTAGTCTATTCCATATTTTCTATTCTATACTCCTATTCTACTCTACTCTACTCTACTCTACTCTACTCTACTCTACTCTACTCTACTCTACTCTACTCTACTCTACTCTACTCTACTCTATTCCTATTCTATTCTATTCTATTCTATTCTATTCTATTCTATTCTATTCTATTCCTATTCCATATTTTCTATCCTATCCTACCCTATTCTTCCCTATCCCATTCCATCCCATCCCATCCCATCCCATCCCATTCCATTCCATTCCATTCCATTCCATTCTATTCTATTCTATTCTATTCTATTCTATTCTATTCTTCTTCCATTCTGAAAGGCACTCTTGGGACCAAAAAAAAAGGCTGGCTCTCACACCAACAAAAATGCAACTTACAACCATTTCTTTAGTGACCCTTTGAAATGACAAAAGCGCTGAAAAAAGCGACTTAGGACTGTTTTTTCACCCTTACGACCGTCGCAGCCTCCCCACGGTCCCGTGATCAAAATTCAGACGCTTGGGCAACCGACTCCTATTTATGACGCTCACGGTCTCCCGGGAGGGTGGGTGTCACGCGATCCCCTTCCGACAAGCAAAGCTGGTGGGGGGAACCCAGATTCACTTAACGACCGCGTGACTAACTCACTTAACAACGGGGATGGGGGCGGGAGCAAGAAAGCTGGCAAAACGGATCAGACTTCACCTCAGAGGCGTCTCCCTCGGCCACAGAAATTTGGGCAACCCGTTTGCCTACCTGGACGCTGGGGGCGAACCCCGGCGTCCATTTTCCCCTCCTTCTCCCTTCTCTGTCCTGCCAGGGCTACAAGATGGACGACCTGCTGACCTCCTACATCAGCCAGATGCTGACGGCCATGAGCAAGCAGAGGGGCGCCAAAGGGAGCAAGTGAACGGAGACCACCCACCGGCCGTCCCTCTGCCAGCTGAGGGCGGTGGGCCACCCTTGCAGCTGGGGGAGAGCCTTTGCCACCCACGTGTGGAAAATGAGCCGGTCGCCTTCCGAAAACCTGTCGGATTTTGAGGACTCCGAGCGCACCTCCACTTCGAGCG
>NW_015393722.1:0-4860 GCF_001527695.2 Protobothrops mucrosquamatus | reverse complement strand
AGGTAGGTAGGTAGGTAGGTAGATAGGTAGATAGATAGATGGATAGATGGATAGATGGATAGATAGGTAGGTAGGTAGGTAGATGACAGGTAGATAGATAGATAGATAGATAGATAGATAGATAGACAGGTAGGTAGGTAGGTAGGTAGATAGATAGATAGATAGATAGATGGATAGATGGATAGATGGATAGATGGATAGGTAGGTAGGTAGGTAGATAGATGTCAGGTAGGTAGATATATAGATAGGTAGATAGATAGATAGATAGATAGATAGATAGATAGATAGATAGATGCAGTGGTGGGATTCAGCTGGTTCGCACCACTTTGGCAGAACGTGTAGCTAATTTTTTGTTGCCCGGGCCCAGAACGGACTTCCGGAAGCGGCATCCACACAGAGAACCGGTGGTTCCCCTATTTGAATCCCACCACTACATAAAACTGAATGTGAAAAAAGAGTTTGCAATCTCTGAGCGGGACGGGGGGGGGGGAAGAAGGTGAAAGGAACAAATATGACAAAAAGCTGAGGTGAAGGACCGCCCCCTCTGTCCGAACTTCAAGAAGGAGCCATCTTGGCGTTTACCAGTGGGCCAGAAAGACCAGGGGGATGAAGAAGAGGGCCAGCAGGTCTGTGGTGACCCAGATGGTTTTGTATTTCTGCGGCGTCTGTAAGAGAAGAGCAAACGAGAAGGGCGTCAGTTTGCAAGGCGGAACGGGGGGTGTCGATGCAGGCAGTCCTCCACTTACGGCCAACTGCAGTGATTCACAGTGATTTGTCTGAAATGGTATAGGGTAGGGGTAGGCAACCTTGGCTCTTTTATGACTCATGGACTTCGACTCCCAGAATTCCTGAGCCAGCATGAGGGAACTATGGCCCCTTCATGACTCGTGGACTTCAACTCCCAGAATTCCTGAGCCAGCATAGCTCAGCTTGGAAACCTCTCCCTTTCCCCTCAGCATGGCTGGCTCAGGAATTCTGGGAGTTGAAGTCCACGAGTCATAAAAGAGCCGAGGTTGCCTACCCCTGGTATAGGGTTTCCTGCCTGAGCAGGGGGTTGGACTAGATGACCTCCAAGGTCCCTTCCAACTCTGTTATTCTATTCTATTCTATTCTATTCTATTCTATTCTATTATTATTATAGATCATCGCACAGTCAGCCAGATGTTCAGACTGGATTTGGCATTTTGTCTACCTATCGAGTCCTTACCCAGAATCTGGGATAGGCAGATGTGGATGTTTGATGGTATTACAGATGATATTATTATTATTATTATTATTATTATTATTATTATTATTATTATTATTATTATTATTATTATTATTATTATTATTATTATTATTTAACACCTTTGGCAAGTAAGGTGGTAAAATGGGACAAAACTGATGTAGCAACAGATATTTTGGGCTCAATTGTGCTCGAACGTAAAGGACTACCTGTACCATTCCAGACAAGTGGCTGTCCAGTCTCCCATCCCAATATCAACAAAAATCACACAATAACAGAGCTGGAAGGGACCTGGGAGACCCTATGCCAGTGATGGCAAACCTTTTAGAGACCGAGTGCCCTAACTGCAACCCAAAACCCACTTATGTATCGTCGGGTTCTGGGTGGGCGTGGCCCATTGGGTGGGCATGGCTGTGATGGTAACGGCAGACTGGGTGGGACTAAAAAGTTCAATCAATCAATTCCAACTTTGTGAGATCTATTTTTTCCCCACAAGAAGTTGAAATTGATTGATTGAACCTTTTTTTTTTTTTTTTGCATACGGCGGTGGAAGCCTGAAGCGAAAAGGTTTTATAAAACCCAGCTGAAGGCCTAGGACTGGGGCGACGGCGCACGTGCCCACAGAGAGGGTTCTGCGTGCCACCTCTGTCACGCGTGCCATAGGTTCGCCACCACAGCCCTCTGCCATTTCAGACAAGTGGCTGTCCAATCTCCTCTTATAAACTTCCAGTGATGAAGCACCTACATCTGGAGGCAGGTTGTTCCACTGGTTAATTGTTCTAACTGTCAGGAAGTTTCTCCTTAATTCCAGGTTGCTTCTCTCCTTGATCACTTTCCAACCATTGTTTCTCGTCCTGCCCTCAGGTGCTTTGGAAAATAAGTTGACCCCCTCCTCTTTGTGGCAGCCCCTCAAATACTGGAATACTGCTATCATGTGCCCCCCTGGCCCTTCTTTTCTCTAGCACAGGCGTGTCAAACACAAGGCCCGGGGGCCGGATGCGGCCCGCGAAGTGGTTTCATGTGGCCCGCGAAGCCATCCTGGAAACAGTGAGGGAACGGCCCCCGCTGCCTTGACCCTGGCCCAGACCGGCCGGGAGCCAATGTACAATTTTGTGGTGGCCATCTATGCTGAAACGCATTCAGTCTTAGCTCCACAAGGCCGTCTGGAAACAGCGAAGAACCAGCCCCTGCCCCTGCCGCGTCGGGCCTGCCCCCTGGGTGCATGCTCGGGAGGGGTCACCCTTGGTGAGGAATAAAGAAATGCACCATCGCCTGGAAGTGGCCAGCAAATGGCTCTCGCCTACTTCACATATCCGGCTTGATGGGCTCCGGCGGAGGGGTTTCAGCAGGCAGCGGGGTGCTATCCTCACAGCGCCAACAGGCTGAGCCGGGCGGCGCAAATCCCAAAAGAAACACGAGGCCGCCCAGCTCCCAGCCTGCCCGGTTTCAGCAGGCAGCAAGGTGCAAAGCTAACGAGCTTTGCGCTGCCCGGCTCAAACTCTCAGCGCTGTGAGGAGAGTGCCCCGCTGCCTGCGAAACCACACCCACCCAGTAGGCCACACCCACTCGAGATCTACACCCACCCAGTAGGCCGCACCCATCCTGGCCACACCCACCTGCCCCCCCAAGGGCAACCGCAATGCTGATGCGGCCCTCAATAATAATAATAATAATAATAATAATAATAATAATAATAATAATGATAAAGTTGGAAGGGACCTCGGAGGTCATCTAGTCCAACCTCCTGCTCAGGCAGGAAACCCTATACCATTTCGGACAAACGGCCGTCCAGTTTCTTCTTAAAAACTTCCAGTGTTGGAGCATTCACCGCTTCTGGAGGCAGGTGGTTCCACTGGTTAATTGTTCTAACTGTCAGGAAGTTTCTTCTTAGTTTTAGGTTCTCTCTTTGGTTAGTTTCCACCCGTTGCTTCTTGTCCTGCCTTCAGGCGCTTTGGAGAATAGCCTGACTCCCTCTTCTTTGGGGCAGCCCCTGAGATACTGGAACACTGCTATCATGTCCCCCCCCCCCCTTCTTCATATGCTTTCATCTCTAGGCCTTTAATCCTCTTGGTTGCGCGTCTCTGCACTTCCAATGATGGAGCACTCTCAACTTCTGGAGGAAAGCCATTCCACTGATTAATATTGTTCTGTCAGGAAATTCCTCCTTAGTTCTAGGTTGCTTCTCTCCTTGATTCGTTTCCGTGCACTGGAGGACCCCTTAACTTACCAAGAAGAAGAACGGTTGGCTAACATTGCCCAGAACGTGCACGGCATCGGTGGTTACCGATTCAGCTCCGTAACACCAGGCCAAGGAGTACAGCCACGGCTCGCTCACCACCCAGAGGTTGGTGGTGATGTTGGCTTTTGCATATTTCCTTTAAAAACAAACAAACAAACAAACAAAAAAACACCGTGAGATCTTCTTTAGATGACTCACGACGATGCGCCAAGGTCGGCCCCTAAAAGTCTGCTTGAGAAATCAAGCAGAGATTTACCAGAGGGGTCTTTACCGAATATCGACGGTAGCCAACCTTCGGTAGTCCAGGTTGAGTTTTCCGATATTCCACTTTTGGAGATGTTCAATGGTTTGTGCGGAGGGCGATATATGTTGGAATCCAGTGCGCAAGTACTGAACGTAACCCCGGCTTCGACTGTCCAACCAGAGGACCTGTGTTTCCCAGAAGAGCAGCATTTGAGGGGAAGGAAGGAAGGAAGGAAGGAAGGAAGGAAGGAAGGAAGGAAGGAAGGAAGGAAGGAAGGAAGGAAGGAAGGAAGGAAGGAAGGAAGGAGAGGTAAAATATGGAGAAGGGAGGAGGAAAAAGAGAAGGATGAAAGGAGGAGGAGGAGGGAGGAGAGAGAGACAAGGGAGAGGTAGAAGAAGGAGAAGGAGGAGGAGGAGGAAGAGAAGGAAGAGAAGGAGGAGAAGGAGAGGAAGAATGAGGAAAAGGAGGAGGAGAAAGAAGAAGAAAGGAGGAGAAGGAGAAGGAGAAGGAAAAAGAGAAGGATGAAAAGAGTGAGGAGAGAGGAGAGGGTTGAGGCAGAGGTAGAAGGAGGAGGAGGAGGAGGAGGAGGAGAGGAAGAGGAAGAAGGAGGAGAAGAAGGGAGAAGATGATTAGCTGGACTTTATGACCAATAGCTTTCTCCACATTCATCTCTTTTATTTTAAAACATTCTTCCTTGCCTTTCATTCCCAAACTGTGCACAAAACTCCTTCTTTCTTAAGGTGGCACTAGTCTCCAGGAATTGACCTAGCATCCTCAAGGGGGGGTCAGAAAAGTCAAGCTGGCACCCCCAACTTCATCCCTTTTGACTTGGGCCATTGAGCACAGGCCATCGTGACCGCCATCTTAACTTTCTCCACCCGCTTCCCACAGATCCCTTCTGTCTCCACCTGTCCCAAGATGGTGGTGGGAATTAAAGGACCAGAGAAAGGCTTGCGTAATCCCCAAAGAGTGTCTTTCGGACAGCAAAGTTTAAAGAAGGACAATCCTTGGGTGGGAGGAAGAAGAAGAAGAAGAAGAAGAAGAAGAAGAAGAAGAAGAAGAAGAAGAAGAAGAAGAAGAAGAAGAAGAAGAAGAAGAAGAAGAAGAAGAAGAAGAAGAAGAAGAAGAAGAAGAAGAAGAAGAAGAAGAAGA
>NW_015393721.1:12095-13591 GCF_001527695.2 Protobothrops mucrosquamatus | reverse complement strand
GGGCGCAAAAAAATATGCCTTAAATTAATGTTGCTGTCACACTTTGATTGGGGAAAGGAAGTAGCTGGTTGAGGAGGATGAAATGAGCTGCATATGTGGCGTACAATCACAACTGAGCCAAACTTTCTGTTGCTAAGCAAGACAGTTCTTGTTTTGACTCCTTTGACGACCTTGCTGTCCACAGCTGTGAAGGGAATCATTGCAGTTGTTAAGTTTTAACACGGTTGTTAAGTGAATCTGGCTTTCCCCATTGAGTTTGCTTGTCAGAAGGTCGTAAAAGCGGATCGTGTGACCCCGGGACGCTGCAACCATCGTAAGTGTGGGTCAGTTGCCAAGCGTCTGAATTTCGATCACCTGATCACGGGAAATACCGCGATGGTCGTAAGTCCCTTGTTTTAGTGCCGTTCTAACTTCGGTCACTAAATGCAAGCTGAGGACTGCCTGTTTTCCGATCCTTGTTTTCAGCACCAACATTTATTTTCTTATTTTCTTTCTTTTTTTCCCCTCTGGATGCTTCTCAAACAGGTCAGGAACGCTTGCGAGAAGATGGAACGTACGCAAGGACGACGTTTCAAATCGGAGCAGGTTTCGGAGCTGTCGTGCGTGGGACGATATTTTTTTTGGCATCCTTTTTTTTGTGTGAGGGGACATGTATGTTTACCCCTGCAAGAATGCACCCCTAATCAACACTCAAAAGAGTTTCGGAGAGAAATAAAGTGGTATTCAGCAAAGGAAACAGGGCATGCTGTCATTTTTGTAGCGCATATCCCTCACTTTACAGGAGCCTGGAGATGCATTGATGAAACCTCCCCTTGGAATTATTTTAGGAAATCAAACCCAGTTTGCCCTGAATGGAAAGCAAGCATTCCTTGTTTTGTTGATCGGTTTTAAAATCATCAAATTATCACCTCGGGCACTTCCACCTTAGCTAGTAAATGATTGTTATCTCCAGCTACCAGCTGCATCTTATTTGCTTGATTCCTTTCTTCCATCCACACAGCATTTAGCTTTCCCGTTAAAAGTAAATCCGAGGCAGCAAACAAAAATAAAATAAAATTTTGTTGTTGTTGTTGTGTTGCCAATTTTCTTTTGTGTTTGCCTCTTTCCTTGAAGCTCACTTTTTAACCGTTAATGAAATGTTTGGTCTGTCCTTTTATATCATTCTGAGCATTCCATCAAATGTATAAAGGTTTTTTTTAAGGAAGGAAGGAAGGGGAGGGAGGAGGAGGAAAGAAAGAAAGAAAGAAAGAAAGAAAGAAAGAAAGAAAGAAAGAAAGAAAGAAAGAAAGAAAGAAAAAAAAAAAAGAGTGCAAAGAAAGAGAAATAAAGGGAGAGTGCATCCACACAGCATTTAGTTTCCCTTTAAAAGTAAATCCAAGGCAGCAAACTAAAATAAAATAAAATTTTGTTGTTGTTGTGTTGCCGATTTTCTTTTGTGTTTGCCTCTTTCCTTGAAGCTCACTTTTTAACCATTAATGAAATGTTTGGTCTGTACT
>NW_015393721.1:4813-9456 GCF_001527695.2 Protobothrops mucrosquamatus | reverse complement strand
CCTCCCCCCTGATCACTTTAGTGCCGCGTCCCCCAGACATGGCATGGATTGGCCTACCCACCCTACCCCCCCCATACCCCCTAAAAATTTGTCAAAACACCCCACTAAAAACCTAATCAATTTGGGTTTTTTCCCCACTAATTACTGCTGCACACCACCTCTCGGGGCTCCACACCCCTTCATCAAGGTGGGCCCTTGAGAGTGTACTGGGCCAGGTCTGCGCGGCGGGTAGTTTTCTGATGAAGAAAATAGACGTGGTTTGTTGTCATTTTGCTTTCGGGATTATTACTTTATTATTTTGATTTTCCAATCTAGCCTCTGGATTTCTCCAGTAACCTGCCTCCAAGGTTAACTAGAACCCAGGTTAACTCTTTACAATAAATCACAGTCTACCATGACTTGCCATTTTCCTGACCCAATATGTGTATATTAAGATATGTAAGCCATCCAAAAAGTTCTTCCCATAACAGGGGCGTGCTAACGCTGCAAAACTGAAGTTTGCCGTTTTGTATTCTTCAGACCTCAATCCCATAACAATCCATTTCTATTTCTTCCCCAGGCCCCAGATTTAATGTTCTGCTGGGATTGGGAATTGAGGATTTAAGGGTTTGGAAGAACTGCTTGCCGGTTTATTGGGGGATCGTTCGGGAAAGAACCATATGGCTCCCCATTCTGAGGCTTACAGCTTTCGCTGAGACAGCTGGTCCATTTTTCCACACAGCAATATAATAATGCAGGATAATAATTGGCACAGTGAGATAGACGTTCCCGATTGCGTCTCGATGGACGTTAAGCCAAGAGCCAAGGCAGAGATGACAGTTATGTCAACAGCCAGCAACCACTCAGGGCTAAGCATCTCTGGAAATGTGGGGAAAGACCGGACCGGAAAGCGACGGTTGAATTGTGAGTGTGAAAGAGAATCCAACTTGTAAGTTTACTTGTGGTGAGGTTTCTCTCCAAACAAACAATTCTCCCAATGCAAGTTTTGCAGGATCAAAAGCGGCAATCTCTCTGCCTGTTTCTTTCCTCCTACTCTCTTTCTCTCTCTCTCTCTCTCCCTCTCCCTCTCTCTCTCCCTCCCTCTCTCTTTCTCTCCCTCCCTCTCCCACTTTTCCTCCCTCCCTCTCTCCCTCTCCCACTCCCTCCCTCTCCCTCTCTCTTTCTCTCCCTCTCCCTCTTTCCTTCTCCCTCCTTCCTCTCCCTCCCTCTCCCTCTTTCTCTCCCTCTCCCTCTCTTTCCCTCTCCCTCTCTCTCTCCTTCCCTCCCTCCCTCCCTCTCTCTTTCTCTCCCTCCCTCTCCCTCCCTCTCCCTCTCTCTTTCTCTCCCTCTCCCTCTTTCCTTCTCCCTCTCTCCTTCCCTCCCTCCATCTCCCTCTCTCTGTGTTTCTCTTCTCTCCCTCCCTCCGTCTTCCTCTTCCTGTCCCTCGCTCTTTTTCTCTCTCACACACACAGGTGCTTCAACAACTGAGGAGATGGCTTCCCTTCAAGGCTTTAATTTCCCCAACAAGACCCGTGGTGGTGGTGCAGTGGTTAGAATGCAGTACTGCAGGTTAATTCTTCTGACGGCCGGTTGCCAGCAGTTTGGCAGTTCGAGACTCGCCAGCTCAAGGTTGACTCAGCCTTCCATCCTTCCGAGGTCGGTAAAATGAGGACCCAGATTGTTGGGGGCAAATATACTGACTCTGTCAACCCCTTAGAGAGGGCTGTAAAGCACTGTGGAACAGTATATAAGTCTAAGTGCTCTTGCTATCTACATGCATTGTTTAGCTAATGGCAATTCTGCCTCCATTTGGCCCACAACAGCATTGGCTTGTAGTCCCATCACCTCCTATGCCCTTATAACAGTCCAGCTGCACTTCAAGGTCACATCTGCGCTGCTTCTTCCCATTTTTTTTTCCTCTAGCCTTCTGTGACTCATGCCAGCACAATAGCAGCCATGCCTGGTCAGCAAAATCCATATGCCACAATTTTCATCTGAGTCACTGATAAAAACATTAAATTAAAGCCCATGGCCCAGAACACAGCTTGCAGCTGTCCACTCAGAACTCCCCCCCCCAAGCTTAAGTGGGGCTATTCATGAGCACTCTTTGGAGATAGGTGTACAACCAATTGAAAGGCTGAGCGCCAAAGAATGGAGGCTTTTGAACTCTGGTGCTGGAGAAGACTCCTGCGAGTCCCCTGGACTGCAAGGCGATCCAACCGGTCAGTCCCGGAGGAGATCAACCCCGACTGCTCTTTAGAAGGCCAGATCCTGAAGTTGAAACTCAAGTACTTTGGCCACCTAATGAGAAGGAAGGACTCACTGGAGAAGAGCCTGATGCTGGGAAAGATGGAGGGCAAGAGAAGAAGGGGATGACAGAGAAGGAGGGGGCTGGATGGAGTCACTGAAGCAGGAGGCGTGAGCTTCAATGGACTCCAGAAGGTGGTAGAGGACAGGAAGGTCTTGTTCATGGGGTCACGATGGGTCAGACACGACTTCACAACTAGCAGCAACAACAAATATAACCAATTATGAGTTCATCTAATTGTGGTATCATCTAGAGACTTGAAACACTAGAAAGACCAACAGAGAAGACCAACAGAGAAGATGACCAAGGGACTGGAGGCTAAAACATATGAAGAATAGTTGCTGGAATTGGGCATGTCTAGTCTAGTGAAGAGAAGGATAGGTGGGCTGACATGATAGCAGTCTTCCAATATTTGAGAAGCAGTCACAGAGAGGTGGGGGGTCAACCTATTTTTCAAAGCAGCTGAGGACCAGACAAGAAATGGCTGGAAACTAATCAGGAAGAGAAGCAACCTAGAACTAAGAAGAAATTTCCTGACTGTTACAACAATTAACCAGTGGAACGGCTTGCCTCCAGAAGTGGTGAATGCTCCAACACTAGAAGTTTTTAAAGAAGAGATTGGACAACCATTTGTCTGAAATGGTATAGGGTTTCCTGCCTGAACAGGGAGTTGGACTAGAAGACCTCCAAGCTCCCTTCCAATGCTGCTATTCCTATTCTATTCTATTCTATTCTATTCTATTCTATTCTATTCTATTCTATTCTATTCTATTCTATATTCCATATTCCATTCCATATTTTCTATCCTATCCTATCCTATCCTATCCTATCCTGTCCTGTCCTGTCCTGTCCTGTCCTGTCCTGTCCTATCCTATCCTATCCTATCCTATCCTATCCTATTCTATTCTATTCTATTCTATTCTATTCTACACAGTTTTACCTACCAGTGCCCACCGACCCCTCAGTGTGATTGTGGGGTCCCACATCAAAATGGAGATCACATGTTGAGCAGGTTTAAGCTGAGAGTATATATCGGTCCTGTGTCTGATTTTTTTTAAAATATAAACAATGCTGCACTTCAATGATTAGATGGCCTAGACATTGATATTTGAACATAGATCTTTTTGATATTTATATTTTGTCGTATTTTTTTAATCTAGGCGAAATGCCAGTCCATGTATACACTAAATCAATAAATTACCATTTTGTGAATGAGAATGTCACAAGGCATTTTACGGAAAACTTTGTTCAGGTACATTGTGTCTTTTTTAGCCGTGTGAGATAGTCCTGATTATCTCAAGAGCACATCCAGAAGTCCTACCTCTATCTTTATGGTAAGGTTACATTCACAGACTCTTACCAGACTGACAGTATTTCTTCCATTTGAAGTCCAGGATAATTTCCATTTCTGAAAAGCTTGCTGTTTATTGAATACATGGCTTGGTATAAGCAAGGTAAAACTATCTAAAATCCCAAGACATCAGACCACAGCTTATAATCATGAGCCAAACCTCCCTGGATGTCCACGTACAGTAGTAGCCAAAATTGTGGAAACCTTTTGGGAAAAGTGTACAGTAGAAATGCCACCTTTGGTTAAGTTTCCACCCATTTTTCTTCTAATTTCTTTATAACTGTAGCCTTGTTCACTTAATAATACTATTTTACATCGTTTTCTGGGCACCCAGTCAACTCTTTGCACCATTACTTTAATTTTATTACATTTTACAAGCTCACTCAATGAAAGAACACAAAAAAACCCAACCAACTTGAGAGCGATCACATAACACACTGACAAATGTCCTCCTGTCAGCTTCAATACAGGACATCAATCACTGGATCTTGCTGTGATCTGATTGGCTCATGGCCAAAACAAGATGACATCCGATTGGCTCTCTAAACACTCATGCTCATTGGCTATGATCAGATGAAGGAAAGCTACCTGTGATCAACCTAAGCAAGTTGTGCTTCCTTTTTCTGGTTATTTGCCTATAACCTTTCATAGAATACAGTACAGATAATTGAACAAGCTTTGTTGCATTACATTCTTGATTAAATTATCTTTCCATTGATATATAATTTTATGGTACGACTCCCTCCCAAAAAAGTGGTGTTATTAGCCATCGAACCTCAAAAATACACTTTTCCCAAAAGGTTTTCACCTGTGGCGTGGCCTAGCCTAGGCCCGGCTTGTGCCGGGTGAAGATCTGGGGCCTCGTTTCCATCACCCCCTCTGCTGTACTGAACCTCCGCTGCTGGACTTGAAAATACTATAGCGGAAATGTACCCTAGGACTGTCCTGCTGGCCCTGCGCGGTTCCCCCTTCGCGCAGGCCTGGCCTAGTACACTTCTAAAGGCC
>NW_015393721.1:0-1705 GCF_001527695.2 Protobothrops mucrosquamatus | reverse complement strand
TTAAAAAGTAATTTTAATGGGAACACAGCAATCAATATTTGGCTTTTAATTAGGTTTTAGTGGGGTTATTTTGTGTATTTTTGTATGATTTTTTTTCGTATCCTGTATATTGTATTTGTGTTTTTAATATGCTGTGAACCGCCCTGAGTCCTACGGGAGAAGGGCGGTATACAAATTAAATTAACCATTAAATTAACCATTAACCATTTTGGCCACTACTGTATTTCTCTTTGTTATGGGACCTGTCTGCTATCTTCTTCACACCTGCTAGAATGTCCTTCAAAAGTTTCCATATTGCAGACGTTCAGCAAGCTTCTGTAGAACTGGAGAGCTTTCATTTCTCTAACTAACCCATTTGAAAAGAACACACACACACACACCTTATTCTAATGGCAATATGAAAACAGAGAGTCAGGTAGCTGCCAAATTTTCACTCTTGACACCTCATTTCCTTTTATTCTCTGAAAAATTAAGGAGGATCCCTACGGAGATGTCTCCTACACCATCCCCCCTTCTGTGAGCTACGGTGTCTTTTACATGCCAGGTGTCCCATCTGTGACTTTTGCTTCTGTCTCACAAGGTCACTCCCACATCCCACTCTAGTCTGTAGTACAATGTGCCTGATCCACTAGTAAATTTAGTAAATTTCCCAGTGAATGAGAAAGTATTAGCTTGGCATGATTTGGTAGTCTGGCATAACCAACCCATGTTGGTTCCTGTTAAATGTAGCCTGCGTAACCTTGTTCTTACAAACCTGCTGCCTGATATTCCATTTGAGGGTCCAGTCTCTTCTTTTTTTAAAAAAAACCTTCCAGTGTTGGAGCATTCACAGCTTCTGGAGGGAGGTTGTTCCACTGATTAATTGTTCTAACTGTCAAGAAATTTCTCCTTAGTTCTAAGTTGCTTCTCTCTTTGATCAGTTTCCATCCGTTGCTTCTTGTCCTGCCTTCAGGCGCTTTGGAGAATAGCTTGACTGCCTCTTCTTTGGGGCAGCCCCTGAGATATTGGAAGGCTGCTATCATGTCCCCCCTCGTCCTTCTCTTCGTTAAACTAGACATACCCAATGCCAGCAGCCGTTCCTTATACTGTATCCTTTAGCCTCCAGTCCCTTAATCATCTTTGTTGCTCTTCTCTGTGCTCTTTCTAGAGTCTCAACACCTTGTTTTACATTGTGGTGACCAAAACTGGATGCAGTACTCCAAGTGTGGCCTTACCAAAGCATTGTAAAGTGGTATTAATACTTCATGTGATCTTGATTGTATCCCTCTGTTAATGCAGCCTAGCACTGTGTTGGCTTTTTTGGCAGCTGCAGCACACGGCTGGCTCATATTTAAGTGATTGTCCTCTAGGTTGCTTCTCTTTTTGATCAGTTTCCATCCATGGCTTCTTGTCCTGCCTTCAGGTGCTTTGGAGAATAGCTTGACACCCTCTTTTTGGGGCAACCTCTGAGATACTGGAGCACTGCTATCTTGTCCCACCTCATCCTTCTCTTTATTAAACCAGACATACCCAATTCCAGCAACCGTTCTTCATATGTTTTAGTCTTCAGCCCCCCTAATCATCATAGTTGCTCTTCTCTGTACTCTTTCTAGAGTCTCAACATCTTTTTTTACATCATGGTGACCAAAACTGGATGGAGGATTCCAAGTGTGGCCTCACCAAGGCATTGTAAA
This sequence comes from Protobothrops mucrosquamatus, assembly GCF_001527695.2. Classification (NCBI taxonomy): domain Eukaryota; kingdom Metazoa; phylum Chordata; class Lepidosauria; order Squamata; family Viperidae; genus Protobothrops; species Protobothrops mucrosquamatus. Next base: position 32 of record NW_015393721.1, on the reverse strand, counting down.
CTAGTATTAACACTTCACGTGATCTTTCTCTT
>NW_015393720.1:10846-13592 GCF_001527695.2 Protobothrops mucrosquamatus | reverse complement strand
AAGCTCTGAGCAATAAAATATACATTGATATATTCTTCTGATCTATTTTGGTAGCTCCTGTTACAAAATAAGCGGCAATAAGGGGACTTCTTTGGTTTGGCCAAGTAAATAGATGTAGCTCGGCTTCCTACTACCTTCTAGAAATGGGATTTTGGCAGCCAGCTGTCCACCAGGACGTAGCCTTTGAAGGGGTTTTAAAAGGGTGAGATTCTTGGATTTGCAACATTGGAAGAGTGACAAATCTGGAACATGGGTTCGACTGTGAGTAGATTAATGTCAGGCACAAAGAATCAGGACCTTAGACAATTTAATTCAAGCCTGTATACAAGAATCTGGTCAACTAAGATTCAATAAGGGTCAACTGAATTCAGGAGAAGTTGGACTTGGATCATTTGTGACAACGTAAGAATTTTAAGCTGATGACAAGCTTAACTCCATCCTCTCCGTTCTGCCTGCTCTTCTCCTACAACAATCAATGTGTTCATAGCAAGGCAATAATCCCATATTCTTGTAAGGAAAGTTGATGGCTGTCCAGATATTGTTGAAGTACAACTCCCAGCACTTACATTGTGCAAATGTTGCCAGAAGAACACCTCCTTTCTTATAGTTTCTTTCCTCCTTTTTTGGTCTAAGGCAGCTATCATGATTGCTAAGTATTTTTTTAAAATTCTATGGGAGGGAGAATTTGCTCACCGTAGGCAGTTAGATCTCTTGATAAGATCTAATTACATTCTTTGTATATGTGTTAATAATAGTAATTATATATTGCAAGGAATAAGTACACAGGGAAAATAAACATTTGGGATTCTATCCACTATATCTGCACCCAGAACCTGGTATCGAGAGAGTGGGCAGGCTGAATTGTGGTTAACAAAAGACCAAAACACGCCTGATGATTAACATTATTAACCTATATTGTCTTATTAAACTCTTAATGGAAGCCTTGGTGTGCCACTGTTCCATGGGAGGAGATCTTGAGTGGACAGGAATTATCTGGGACATTGTTCTCCCCGTGCTTCTTCTCCTAGATTTGAGAAGCCATTGAGATGTTCTCCTTTGCTCTTGAGGAATGCCTCAGTGTAGCCTTTCCATGCTTATAGGGAGAATCTGAAATGCTATGTTTAGAGCAACTGGCCTTCAGGACCCATCAGCCTCTAGTAACTCTATTTCAAAAGACTGCAGGTCACCTGTGGGAAACATCAGAACATGTTGCCCCATAGAGTCTCCCTTGTGTGAATAGTGAAACAGAGATAGACCAAGAGTCCTGTCTTGTAGAAGAGGACATTCCTTTGACATTTCAAACCATAGACCCTGGCGAAAGAAAGATGTTCCTCTAAAGATTTACTGTAGGATCCTAGATCAGCTAGTGATGGGTTCCAGTGTGTCTCTTTTGGAAACATCTGGCCAATCTTGTTTGGAATCAGAAGCTATGCAGGATTAAACTTGATTAATACTAGATAGGAGACTTCCAGAAGATCCCAGCAGCATAGATTGGAGTGTCATAAATCATCTTGAAAGAAGATCAATGGAACAATTAAAAGTCAGGTAAAAATCAAATAAATAGATGCAGGCATGCATGCGTACATACCATAGAGATAGTCCTTGACTTACAATCATTTGTTTAGCGACCGTTTGAAGTTACAATGGCACTGAAAAAAGTGACCCCCTGACCAGTCCTCACACTTAGGACCATTGTAGCATCCCCACAGACCTGTGATTGCTGTTTGGGACCTTCCCAAGTCAACAGGGGAAGCTGTTGTGATTCACTTAACAACCGTGGCAGAAAAATGGGTGCAGCTGACTTAACAACCGTCTTGCTTAGCAATGGAAATTCTCCATCATGGCCTGTGAATGTCCCACAAGCCGAGTTCAGCTCGAAGGAGACTTTGCTTTTCTTAGGCAACTTCAAGAAGATTTTTTTTTTTAAAAAAAAAAGAAAAAGCAAATCTAAAAACTAGATGGCTTGCCCTGAGCCATTTTTGTAATAGCATCTAATAAAGTTCTTAATTAAGGTGCTTAACCTTTTTCTAAAAAAAAAAAAAAGCAAGCTCTCTTTCCTGCTAGCACTAGGCTTTTTAAGCGATTGGAACTGAGATTGTCCACATTGTATTCAAAGAAGAGCGAGCAAACCTTGACGTGTAGGAACACACCAGGTAGTGAAACACAACACCCCCACACTCTCCCCCCTTTCTTATTCTAATACACCTGAGTTGAGCTATTAACAAGAAACAACTGCTCCACAGCCAACTCCATTCAGCTAATCCCAGCATAGAGCAAGGTGAGGTGTTCTGGAAAAAGGAGGGCTCCTGACCCTTCACACAATGTTTCTATGAGCTCATAAAGGATACTTATATTGGCTGAGTGCGTGATGGCTTTCCTGGATTTGACCTAAGTATTTGGCAGGCATTCACCTTCCTTTCAGCCCAGAGTTAATTTAGCCACCTTTATAGTTCAAGCTCTTTAGCTGCAGACCTCTTGCCAAGTCACCAAGCACTCATGAAGCAAAGAGAAGGGATGGATTATTCCTTCTCCTTCTCCTTCCTCCTTCCTCCTTCCTCATTTCCTTTCTTCTTCTTCTTCTTCTTCTTCTTCTTCTTCTTCTTCTTCTTCTTCTTCTTCTTCTTCTTCTTCTTCTTCTTCTTCTTCTTCTTCTTCTTCTTCTTCTTCTTCTTCTTCTTCTTCTTCTTCTTCTTCTTCTTCTTCTTCTTCTTCTTCTTCTTCTTCTTCTTCTTCTTCTTCTTCTTCT
>NW_015393720.1:6619-10442 GCF_001527695.2 Protobothrops mucrosquamatus | reverse complement strand
TTCTTCTTCTTCTTCTTCTTCTTCTTCTTCTTCTTCTTCTTCTTCTTCTTCTTCTTCTTCTTCTTCTTCTTCTTCTTCTTCTTCTTCTTCTTCTTCTTCTTCTTCTTCTTCTTCTTCTTCTTCTTCTTCTTCTTCTTCTTCTTCTTCTTCTTCTTCTTCTTCTTCTCCTCCTCCTCCTCCTCCTCCTTCTCCTTCTCCTCCTCCTCCTCCTTCTCCTCCTCCTCCTCCTCCCTAGTGTTTTTCCCACAGGTTCAGGGAAATATGCCACATTATGAAATTTAGTAGCTCTCTGGAGCTGGACAGGTCCACCATAAATGATCAGAAGATCCTACTTTTCCTATCTTTTCAGTCTATTCGGTCATTGATTGTTGCAGCTTCACACAATACGAGAGTTTAGTATACTCCTTCGATTTTAGAGCAATGTTGCCTTATATAGATATGTATTTTACTATTTCCTTCTTGGATTTCTCAGAATTGTCTGCAACATTCAGAATGTTTTATTGTCTTTAAGAAATACAGTCTCCTTTCCAAGACCCCCTAACCAACGGAAACCTCTCACTTGAAGTTCATTGTGGAAAGATCAAAATTTTTGAATTCAACATGTGATCCAGGAGAGTGCCAATTATTTATAAACTATATCTTCTCCTGGATTTATCTTGAACCGTCTCAGTTCGATGTCCTTCATGCATGTTGAGCCCAGTTCTGGGAATTTAAGTCCAACGCATTTGAGGGCAAGAGGTTAAGGTATACTGTCCTTCTACATTGAACCCAGAACATGTGAAACTTACGTTTCTCTTTCCCAGATACATGGCGAATTATGCCTTTACGGGATACGCAACATTATAAAATGCACTGCAAAAGCATCACGCCTTTTTCAATGTCACATTACGGGTTGTTAAAGCCTCTGATCCACTGCCAATCTCCATGAATATTGATCATCATGCTCTATTATTAGCATTTTATATTAGCATTATTAAAATTGCAAGCCACTGCTTAAAGCTGTGAACCATGTTGAGTGCCTCGCAGAGAAGTTCCAATAGGGAGAAAGCTCACACACGAATCCATCATCTGCTTGAAACTGGCTGGAACCTTTACAGAATTCTCTTTCACGACTAATGAGATCTGGCAACAGTGAGCCTGGAGCAGAAACATGGGTGACATTGAAAGGAAATATCCTTTTTTAAATTTCATCTCTTTCTGCCAATCAGTAGTGGGTGAATGTGTGTGTATAATATACAGTATTTAAAAAGATGGGGAGGTTACAAAATTACTCCCAGCTGCATCTCTTTTTTTGTGTGTGTTCATTGAAATTTTAATTGCAAACATTTAGGAGGCTCCTAATTTAAACCATGGAGAACAAAAAGTTAATTTTGTGACTGTTTGGCAGGTGATTGAATTAGCAGAGCCAAAGGGCACGCCCCATTCTAAAAAAAAAGATCTAGTTGGGAAAAGATCTCCTTGTTCCATTTCACAAGATCAGTCGGGAATCCTTTTCCCATTGCAGGAAGAGCAGGTTTCAGAAGGCCAGGTAGATCCCAGGAGATTTGGGACACCGCCGTGATGCTTCTTGTCATCTCCAGGTGAAAGATCAAACAATTCAGTCACAACATTTTGCAGAAACTTTGAGGCTTTTCACATCTCTCTTTTGTGATCATCTCCTCCTCCTCCTCCTCCTCCTCCACCTCCCTGCAAACCTCACTTCCTCTGGCACTGATGATGTTTCCTAGTTGGGTCATGAAATGTCTGCAAGAAAACAACTCAGGTCAGAGACCACCGAGGACCCCACAGTCCTCCTCCTCTTCCTCCTCCTCCTCTTCTTCTCTACTTCTTCTCCTCTTCCTTCTCTTCCTCTTCCTTCCTTCCTTCCTTCCTTCCTTCCTTCCTCCTCCTCCTCCTCCTCCTCCTCCTCCTCCTCCTCCTCCTCCTCCAATCTGTCCAATTTAGTTACTGCCAAGTTGTGGGTGTCATGCTGCCTCTAGAAATAAAATCTGGCCCTTCGCCAAGTCTCCAACTAGCAAACCTGTAGGCACCCAGAGAGGTAATTGCAAGGACAGCACAGTTGTAATTTCAAACCGTCACTAAACCAATGGTCGTAAATTAAGGACTCCCTGCAAGGGACACCCTTTGGTGCCTATTGAAATGTTAAAATAAAATGGTGATGCATCAATTTGTATCTTTGGGAGGGATGTGTTTATGCAGGATAGGATAGAGGTGGCACATCTTGAATAAAGACTTACACTGCTGAGAATTGAGGTTTGAGGACCTTGAGAAACTCATAACTTTGCATGGCTTCTCTCCTTTTTTCCCCATTTTGGCTCCGTTTTCCTTCTCTTCCCCTCAAGGAAGGGGAGTCCAAAGCTCAGCTTGGGAAGCTGGCGAGTTACTGGCTGATTCACGGGGTTTTCCCTCCATCAGGATGCTCCTTCCTGGATCCGACCAATTACCAGCTCCCATGATGTATAACACCATAAAACCCTTAACCTCATTATGGAAAATTTCTTTTGAATGGCCTTTAAAAACCATCTCATTATACAGGGAGAACTGTAATTACCTTTAACAAGGCAGAGATATTGTACGAGCCACTGAATTGGGACTGTCAAAACAGCCGCGGCAGGAGGTGGGCCTCTAACCGGAAGGGCAAACGCTGCTTAACGTCTCTCCCACCGTCTCTCCCGTCCGCGGACTTTGAAATCTGCACACACACCCCAAAACAGGTGTGACAAAAGTTGGAGGATGCTCCTTTTGCATCCTGTTGCCTCAACGCTCGTGGCAGGCCTTTTCTTCACAGAAGGGGACAACTCTCCGCAGGACAATTTAACAATTCAATTTAATTATTTTAAATAAATAAGAAATTATTTTAACTCTTGTCTTGGCCAAGGGAGACAGCGTAGTCCAAAGACATTTCTGCAGTCATGGTAGCCAGCATGGCTATACAGCAAGGTGCACAGAATATTGTTACCTTCCCACCAAAGTGGTACCTATTTATCTGCTTGCATTTGCATGCTTTCGAACTGCTGGGTGGGCAAGAGCTGGAGCAAGGGACAGGAAACTGGCACTCAGATCTCAAACTGGGCTGTCAGCTTTCCAACCGACAAGTCCGGCGTCTTTAACCTCCGAGCCATTGTACTCCCTCCATGCCAATGTTAGCTGGCAAGTTGAAGGAAAAAAATAAAGCAGGAACCAACCATTTCTACCTAATAATCCATCTCTTTCACGTAGTGAGTAGATGCTGGATTTGGGTGCAAATATTCTCTCTGCTACTTTGCAAATCCGGGCAAACAGCACCCGAGCGCATGTCTCTAGCGAGTGTTTGATATCACTACTTTTCTTGGATCCTTTTTATGGCTGTTCGTGATTCTAAGCGAAAGAACGGAATAATTTCAATGACAGATGGCTCCGTTTCTTTCTTCTTTTTTTTCTTTCCTTTTTGGCCTTGAAATCAGAAGTTTATAGAAACGGAAGGGGATTTAGCTTTTTGGTGCAGACCCGTGCCTGGGTGAAAGGTCTCTCTGACTAGCGGGGACAGCTGTGAAGCGTACAGTTTTGCTTTGATTCTACAGATTGCGTTGGGCCAAAGAAGAAGGCAGCAAAGCTTATCCTTTAACACGAGTTGTGTTTGGATCTCTTCTGCCAACTTCAAGGGAGTCCTTTCTATATTGTTCAAAGGAGGAGGTTCAGCAGGGGGCCGTTCCATGCAAGAAAAGGAAAATAGCTCATGACTAAAACTTTAGAAATGATGTTTACTGGCCAGTAGTTGCCCTATGGGTTAATTGAGCCAGTTGGGTATTATGGTGAAGGCATCAAGCTAGAAATAAGAGATGGT
>NW_015393720.1:0-5283 GCF_001527695.2 Protobothrops mucrosquamatus | reverse complement strand
GACTGACGCGGGTCTAGGTAGACGGCTTCCTCCAGGTGCCGGGAGAACTGACATGCCACCACACTCTCAACAACCTTTGCCAAGAAGGGAAGGTTGGAAACGGGGCAGTAGTTGGCCAATATCGCCGGGTCCAGGGAGGGCTTCTTGAGGAGGGGCCGCACCACCGCCTCTTTCAAGGCGGTGGGTAGGGATCCCTCACTCCATTTTTGGGTGGAGCTCTGTGCCAGAGGTTAAATCAACATGATTTTTTTTTTTTAAAAAAAAAGAGTGAATGGTGCCTTACTGTTATTGTTACTATTACTGTCATTGTTAAATCAGCCCAAGCAACTGAAGAACGGAATCTAGGAGAAATGCAAATTTAAATGAAGGAATTGCCAGTCAAATTTCCTCTTTTGTGCCCATCTTTCTTTGTACTTTGTTAGTGGCACTTTTACAATTTTCCCTCCCCAGATTTAATTTCACTCGGATCAATACCGAGTTAATTGAAAACTGTTATAACTGACTTTGCTGCACAAAGGCATTCTCATCCTTTTAAATTAGTTTATTTTCCTCTCGGTTAGGAATGATAAACACATGCAACTACAGGGAAATGTCCACAACCTGATGTCCGTTTATTTCTATTATAGCAGACTGTTGTCACCCTGGCATGGCACAACAGAGGTAAGACCAAAATTAAAAGTTGACTGGACTCTTAAACTCAAGAACTGGGGACATGGGTGAAAATTGGAACATGACCAATTTATGGTATCCTCAAAACAATTATCATTCGGCAGACATAAACTCTGATTGATTCACTAAAATATCCCTGCCTTTATAGAGTACTGCTTTCTTCATTTTAGGAAACCATTCAAATTTTAAAGATTTAATTTTGAAAAAAGATGAAATTAAACCTGTTTCCTTTCATAGTGCATGTGTTTGTATATAGATAGATAGATAGATAGATAGATAGATAGATAGATAGATAGATAGATAGATAGATAGATAGATAAATAGATAGATAGATAGATAGGTAGGTAGGTAGGTAGGTAGGTAGGTAGGTAGAGAGGTAGTTTAGATAGATAGATAAAGAGGTAGATTAGATAGATAGGTAAATTAGGTAGGTAGGTAGGTAGGTAGAGGTAGAGGCAGAGGTAGATCAATATCCTTAATAGATTGTGGGAAGGCTGTAAACATAATATATCTTAACTTCAAAAAAGCATTCGACAAAGCAAACGTGACATTTGGATATCCAGCTGAAATGGTGGAAACATACATGGCTCCAGAAAAGCATAGTTATAGTTATCTCAAAGATTATATAATTTTGAAGTCATGAAGGGGGGAAAACCTGTTCCACTTCCTGTTGTGCAGGTCAGTCTTCCCTTCAAGTACTTCCCCAATTCTTTGCACCGCACTTGAAGGCTTTAGAATAATTGGAACATTTCAGAGAAAGGCACCAAGAATGATAAGGGGACCAGAAACCATATCCTATGAGGAAAGATGGAAAGAGCTGAATATATTTTGAGAAAAGATGACTAAGAGGAGATTTGATAGCAGTTTTGAAACATCTCAACCGAGATCATGTAGTTAAAACAAAACAAAACATGAAGACCTCTTCTCTCTCATTTGAGGGTGCAGGATATTAAATAAATAATTTAAGTTATTTTAGGCCAGGAAGGCAGAGATGTCAGTGGAATGTTAGAAAAAAGTTTCTTACTGGTTAAGAAGTTTGACAGTGGATTCAAAGACCTGAGACACAGGGTGCTCTCCTTTCTTTGATTTATTCATGTAGAGGTTTAGACAGCCATCTGTCTGGGATATTTTGACTTGGTTCCTGCCCCATGGTTGGGATTTGAGACCCTAAAATTCAAAGTCTTGGAAAAGGCATAGATGAGAACAACCAAAGTAATCCAGAGTTGGATCAATTTCTTACAGTAGAAGGCAAATTATTGAGGTAGAGATATACCAAACTGAGCAGTAGGACAAGTTGGAGATTGTGTCTCACAACACTATCTTCTTGAGATAGTATGATGGATGAACAATGCGGAGCTAACTCAATCCAGTACATCAGCAGCTCTTCTTTGTATGGATCACTATTTTAAGGGTTTTCTTTTTTTACTCTAAAGACACACAATTTCAATACATAATAGCAATAGAAAAGAATGCAGGTCATCCAATCTCATGGTGTGGTCCAAGAACAGACACCTTGAAATGAAACAGTGGAGTTTCAAGAAATGTTACCATCTCTTGTCCCAAAAGTGGTTTTTCAAAAGGCAACTGAATTCAGTCAGAACTGAAGAGGCTTCTTGGATGAGAAGCAAAACAGCTTCAAAACAAAAACGCTTTGAAATCCAGTTGCCTTTTGAAAAAGCACCTTTGGGACAACCGTGTCCTGGATGACTGAGAATTTCCATAGACAGTTATCTCTTGCTACCAAAAACTTTCTTGCTCTCCATTTCCAGTCTATAAAACTATTACTTCTTTCCAGAAATGGGACTATTTAATTAAAAATGTGCTTCTGGGGAGGATGTGGGTCATCAAAGCAAGTTGAACCTCATGAGAAGCTGGCCATGGGTTCATAACTCCTGCCAATGCCTTTTTGTGGTGTTGGCTTTCCATTCGCCCATATACAGTAAACAGGTCCTTTCAACTTATGCATCCCGGTGTAAATCCAGTTCCCTTTGAAAAGAGATTTTTGTTTTGTTATCCCATTTTTCTCCCGATTTCAGATTCCTTGGGTGGAGTTTATCTGCCCTTCTCTTTGTGATTTTCTTTCCAGTCAATCACTTCTTCAGTCTTCTGCAGATTCGGTCTGCTTTTACATCCTAATTTGAAATCTGGCTCTGTGCCATCCTTCACTTGTGGTCTTCCATCTGAAAGGTGAGAAGCCCAGGAGATTGCAGATTCTGGAGAGCAGTTAGTGCATGACGAGAGGAGAGGACAAAATGCAGCTCTCTTTGGAACAACAAGAGAGCAACACCACTTTTTTTCCCATCCAAGGGTGGAGCATTTTAGCACTCTGTGGCATGTAGTAAGCATGTAGTACCCCTGTTCTACACCGCTGACGTTTTCTCCAGTAGAGCTATCAGAAATTATCCTTCCTACAGTATGCAAATCATTTTAGATAGAAACTTTATGCTGAGTTTTATTTTTTCCTCCTTGGTCAAGAAAATAATAGCCACCACTGGAAATATAATGCCCCAGCGGAATGAATTTATACTGCCATATCGCCCAGGCTGACCTTTTCAATATTCTATATTTTGATTGGCTGTCCACTTTCCCTCAGTCCCCACAGGTTAATTAGCTGCTGAGTGGTCTTGAAGCTGGCTTGGCTGGCCAATCCAGTTGCAGAACACTGAAAAGGTCAAAGACATCCGTGCCTAATGAAGCATGTGCTGGGGAAATGTTATTACAAGAAGGGAAATTGTGTTAAATTTCTCCAGGAAAGAAACAGGCGTCACCTTTGAACTGCTGATGCTTAATTTGGAATGGTATTAGCTCCTTGGTTTTTCGTTAAGGGATCTCTCCATTTGTACTCTGTTAAGAGTCATGAAGATGTAAGACCCTACCAGTTGACTACTCACATCAACCATTAGCCTGAGGTGCAGCGGCTCAGTGGCTTAATGACGCTGGAAATGTCTCAGTTCCAGGGGTTCGAGCCCAAGCACTGTGCGGCAAGGTGAGCTCCTGTCACTCAGCTTTTGTCCACCTAACAGTTGGAAGCATGCTCTATGCAAGTAGATAGATAGGTACCACTTGTGGGGAGACAAGTGGTGCCCTGTACAGGCGGTCAGATTCCTCACAGCACTGAACCTTCCCAGTTGCAGTGCCTGTTTGCAAGGCAGCTCCAGGAAGGGAGGTGGCCTTGGTGACACTACAGGAAGAGCCACTCATGCGAATCCAGCTGGGCCTCCTGTGGAGCACATTGGGAAGCACACATGTCCTATAACACGGCTGATACCGTGGCAAGCCAAACTACTACACTGCACTAGCATTGTGATCTCCTGGCTACTGTAACAATGCCATCTGCTAATAATAATACCTATTAGCCTCAAGCATAATTTTGGAGCCATGGTGCACAAATAGCAACAGATCCCAGCTTATTCCTTGTGCTGAAAGGCAAAGCCAACTCATCTCAATCTCTCTATGGAGTCGGCCCTTCTCTCTGAGGCCCAGGCCTTTGTGAAGGATCCTGGTGTCAAAGGCACTATTTTATAACCTTGGCACCGTTCTATGGCACTGGAAGGGCTCCAGCTGCTTGGTGAGACTGGTCCCTGGGAGGTGACATTTGTTGATTATCTTAGCCTATGGTGCCCGCACCAGTGGTAGGTCTTGACAATATGATGGAGGACTTGGAAGACACTGAGGCAGTATTTAGAAGGACTAAAGCCAGAATTGGCAGTGGGAGAGAGATGCATGAGGGCGAATGCTTAATTGTGTCTAGTGTAAGGGTAAACAAAAGAGAACTTTATGTGGTTACTTCATAATGATTTATTGGATTCTTGTGCTTTACAGAGTAAGCATTCTAAGAAGAAAAAGTGCAAGGGGGGGGGAATGCAGTGACCACTATTTGCCAGCAGGAAATGGCATAATATATTGTATTGCACTCAAAGATTGGGAGGTACAGATTGTTAGTGGCCCATAGCTTAAATCCAGTTGAATGGAATGGCTCTGCTCTAAGAACATGTTTAATTGGATCCAGGCCATGAAATGGCATTTTAGTACTTCCACCTCTGAACAAGAGCAAAGGTTGCTGGGTGGGAGGTTAGAGTTTAGAAAAGTCACAGACTCCGCCATTAAGAAGGGAGAGTTTTCCAACTATTAATCATCATTAACACAGGAGATGATTAATTGTGCAAGGAGGAAAGGGCAGGCACGGATGCCAAGTGGGCACATTCCTGTTTTGAAAGGGACACAGCCTGCTTTGCCGTGAAACTATGCCAGAAAAACCAATTTACCATGGTAACCCATCAGGGTTTCAAAACTTGTTAGCAAATCCTTGTCACCTCTTGGGCTCCCCTCTCTGATTTTGGAGCTGTCTGCCCTGCTTGGATTCAGCCCCCTGGGTGATTTTACATTTTGGTCTGGAAACTATGCCAAGGATGTGAGCAATAAACATGCAAAGGGGGTCAGACGGTCCTAGCAAGATGATCCATCAGATGGTGCCAGAATTGTATGTATGTTGCTACGATGTGTCAGTTGCTCCAGTCATTTGAAGCCAGCTGGGTTCATTTTGCTAAGCCAGAATCCAGATTGCTAGTTGACAGTTTAGTCTCTTGCATTTGTGAGTATCTGTCCTCTAAATCT
>NW_015393719.1:10881-13592 GCF_001527695.2 Protobothrops mucrosquamatus | reverse complement strand
CGAATAGATCCTATATTAGGATGGTTTTCCTAGCATTCAGCTGGCTTTGTCCTGGCATACATATAAATCGCTGAAGGTAATTAAAAAAAGAAACAAGTTGTTAAAGAAAAACAAAGAAAAGTGTCACCTGAACCAAAGGAAGCTGGGTCTGAGCACATGGGAAAACTCAAATCCCATCAACGCAAGGACTTGGGGGGGGGATATAAGAGATCCTGAAGCCGGTCCACTCTAAGGTCCTAGATCCAAAATTGGCAGCTTCCATCCATCTAGCTAGTGCCTGGTAGCCTAGTTTAGGACTTAAGTTTGGATAAATGTGTGCATGCATGTGAGAAAGAGCAAATGCCCCTTGTAACCAGTAACGTTTTGTTGCTACTTTCAATTCACATATTCTCCATGTATTTGAAAAACCGGACATGTCTCGATGTTCGGTTGAAAGTGATTTATGTTTGTGTGGCCCTATTTATTTCTAGGTGGTTGACCAGGAGCTGGGTGTCTTGTCTATTCTAGGCACACCTATCTGGAAAGCTGAGGTAGAAAGCTAGAGAAGCTTATATGATCTGCATGCCTCAACAGGGTGTGTGTGCGTGAGTGACCATAAAAGAACCTGGGAGTGCCTGTAACAATGCTTGCAAGCATTTATCCCGTGAAATATAACTGCCTCAGGGAGAAATCATATAAACATCGTTCAATTTTTTTATGCTGCTGCTGTTTTCCTCAAAACAACATGTGTTCTGTGACTTATTTTATCATAGGTCAGGTGTAGGCAACCTTGGCTCTTTTATGACTCGTGGACTTCAACTCCCAGAATTCCTGAGCCAGCCATGCTGAGGGGAAAGGAAGAGGTTTCCAAGCTGAGCCATGCTGGCTCAGGAATACTGGGAGTTGAAGTCCACGAGTCATAAAAGAGCCGAGGTTGCCTACTTCTGTCATAGGTCTTTGGGGAAATTACAGGTTGCCAAATTCACTGCTGCATCCTAATCAGTTTTTTGTCTTGAACCCTGACAGAGAAAAGTGCACTCTATAGGTAGTCCTCAGTTTACGACCACAATTGAGCTCCCAATGTCTGTTGCTAAGCAAAATGGTTGTTAAGTGAGTTTCACCTCATTTTACGACCTTTCTTGCCACAGTTGTTAAGCGATTCACTGCAGTTGTTAAGATAGTAACATGGTTGTTAAGCGAATTTGGCTTCCCCGTTGACGTCGCTTGCCAGAAGGTCACAAAAGGGGATCACGTGACCCGGGGGACACTGCAACCATCGTAAATATGAGTCAGTTGCCAAGCGTCTGAATTTTAATCACGGGACCCATGGGGATGCTGCAAAGGTTGCTAAGTGTGAAAACAATCATAAGTCATTTTTTTTCCAGTGGTGTTATAACCTCAAACAATCACTAAATGAATGCTTATAAGTCAAGAATGCCTGCACTTCTATCAGCAGGGAGGGAATTCCAAGTCAGGATTGTGAAATTGAATGGGAAATTTTGAAATGGATTAAACGAGGTTCTTTGATGAGATTAAATGGCGAAATTGTCTACCGAACCATGAAAGTACAGGCAGTCCTAGACTTACAACAGTTTAGTGACCATTTGAAGGGATTTAAGTTGAGGTCTACCTGTATCGAGAGAAGGATGAAAGAAGGTCCCTTCCAACTTTATTATTATTATTATTATTATTATTATTATTATTATTATTATTATTATTATTATTAAGGAGTTGCTGGTTCTCTGCTTCTTTTAAGGCAGGGGTCCCCAACCCCCAGTCCGTGGACCAGTACCGGTCCGCGGCATGCCAGCAACCGGTCCGCACAAACAAGCAAAGTCCCATCCGCGAGATGCAGGCAGCACACAAAACCACACACCCTCCGGTCCACAGAAAAACCTCTCTCCACGGAACTGGTCCCTGGTGCCCAAAAGGTTGGGGACCTCTGTTTTAAGAGACTGGTGCTCAAGAAAAGACTGAGTTTTTTTAAAAAGCCCACTTCCGATATCTAAAAATAGAGGAGCTAAAGTTCAGATTTGTGAACAAATATTAGAATACAATAAAGCAGTCCAATAGAAAAGCAGCTGGATTGCACAACAAGCGGTGCTTTCGGTCCCCAGAAACATATATATAAATATATATTGAATCTCCTGTATATTTTACTCAGCACCTATTGTATTTTTAGAGACAATGCCATATGTATCAAAATCCCCATCCTACCATCGTTCACAGTCAGGGTTTCTAAGTTTGGAATTTCACTTTGTGGTTTCTATCACCATCACACCCATCTGTTTTGCCACAACCTCAGGGATGCACCCCTCCTACAATAACTAATTTTTTTAAAAAAAATGCCAGGAGTCGTTTTAAAAGAAGAAACGCATTTTATGCATATAAGGATAGGCTGCTGGAATTGGGTATGTCTAGTTTAATGAAGAGAAGGACGAGGGGGGACATGATAGCAGTGTTCCAGTATCTCAGGGGCTGCCACAAAGAAGAGGGAGTCAAGCTATTTTCCAAGGCGCCTGAAGGCAGGACAAGAAGCAATGGGTGGAAACTGATCAAGGAGAGAAGCAACCTAGAACTAAGGAGAAACTTCCTGACAGTTAGAACAATTAACCAGTGGAACAACCTGCCTCCAGAAGCGGTGAATGCTCCAACACTGGAAGTTTTTAAGAAGAGACTGGACAGCCATTTGTCTGAAATGGTATAGGGTTTCCTGCCTGAGCAGGGGGTTG
>NW_015393719.1:3497-10237 GCF_001527695.2 Protobothrops mucrosquamatus | reverse complement strand
GGTCGTGGGGGGAGGCGAGGCTGGGGCAACGGCATGTGTGCCCACAGAGAGGGCTCCAAGTGCCGCCTCTGGCACCTGTGCCATAGGTTCGCCACCACTGACCTATAGTAATATGTCTCATTGGCGTCTGTGGGAACTGAAGAGCTAACCTACAAATTGCATTTTATCTAGTATAGGCAGTTCTCGACTTATGACGATAATTGAGCCGGCATGATGACTGTTAAGTAAGTCTTCACATGACAGTGACTAATTTTACAAAGTTTTTTGGTCATTATGCAAACCTATTGTTTAAAATGGGGAATTTTTTTTAATCGAAAACCAGAAATGCAGAAATGTTGAAAATTGGGGTCTCATGACTGCAGAATAACAGAATAAGAGTTGGAAGGGACCTTGGAGGTCTTCTAGTCCAACCCCCTGCTCAAGCAGGAAATCCTATACCATTTCAGACAAATGGCTGTCCAATCTCTTCTTAAAAACCTCCAGTGTTGGAGCATTCACAGCTTCTGGAGGCAGGTTGTTCCACTGGTTAATTGTTCTAACTGTCAGGAAATTTCTCCTTAGTTCTAGGTTGGTTCTCTTTTTGGTTAGTGTGCTGTAAATAAAGGCACCCAAAATGTGGTCTTATGGCTATGTTGGAGGGCCCAGCTGTCAGAATTTCAAGTTCGGGTCATAAGTACCTTTGGGGGGGGGTCTAACTTTGAACGGTTGCTAAGCAACAGATCATAACTTGAAGACTACCTGCATTTTGATAACTTCCTTATTTGCTCAATAAAAAGCCCATGTTTGATTCTGCCCTTTTTTTAATCTCTGTTGGCAGCAGAGGATTTGAGTAGTATTTGAAGGTAGAATGCCTGCAGGCTTTTTGCATTATAAGCTATTGCAACGATATATATTAACAGCTGTGGGAAACCATACAATTTAAAAATATATATATTTGCATTTCTGCAGAGTTGCACTTGCAGTATCTTGCCTTAGGCTGAATCCTTTCCAGTCTCTGGGAAAACCTGGTGCTCTAGAGGTTAAAGAAGCCTAATTCAAAGATAGCAACCAACCAAGAATATAAAAACCCAGGTGCTGCATCTGTTAGTCCAACATATATGGCTCAACAATCACTCCTGCATCGACATAGACCAATGCTTAATAAAAAGATAACAATTTAATTGGCCAGCCGTTGTCATTTCATACATATATTTATATCACTGATATTTTTCTGGAAGAGTAGAAGATGCAACACAACTACTTGCTCACAGCTACTGCAGATTTTTTTTAATGGAAAAGTGTTTTAGTCTTAGTAAGTTTTCGACTTACGACCACAATTGAGTCCAAAATGTCTGTTGCTAAGTGAGACAGTTGATAAGTGAGCTTTGTCCTGTTTTACGACCTTGCCACAGCTGTTAAATGAAGCACTGTAGATGTTAAGTTAGTAACAGGGTTGTTAAGTGAAGCCCATTGACTTTGCTTCCAGAAGGTCTCAAAAGTGGATCACGTGATCTTGGGACACTGCAACCGTCATAAATACGAGTCAGTTGCCAAGCATCTGAATTTCGATCACGTGACCTTGGGGATGCTACAATGGTCGTAAATCTGAAAAACAGTCATAGGTCACTTTTTTCAGTGCCGTTGTAACTTTGAATGGTCACTAAATGAACTGTTGTAAGTCAAGGACTGCTTTACTGTATTCTTCTGTTTCTCTATCAGCTTCATTAACCAAGGAACTGGATTAGAGGTTCTGGATATTAATGTATACAGGTAGTCCTCGACTTACGACCATAATGGAACCCAAAATGTCTGTTGTTAAGTGAGACAGTTGTTAAGTGAGTTTTGCCTCATTTTACAACCTTTCTTGCCACAACTGTTAAGTGAATCACTACAGTTGTTACGTTAGTAACCCGGCTGTTAAGTGAATCTGGCTTCCCCATTGATTTTGCTTGTCAGAAGGTTGCAAAAGGGGATCAGACAATCTTGGGACACTGCAACGGTCATAAGTATGAACCAGTTACCAAAGCATCTGAATTTGGATCACAGGATCATGGGGATGCTGGAAAGGTCGTAACTGTGAAAAATGGTCATAAGTCACTTTTTTTAGTGCCGCCGTAACTTTGAATGGTCACTAAATGAACTGTTGTAAGTCAAGGACTACCTGTGCGGAATTCATCTCTGCATTTAGTTATAGAATCTCGTCTGGTAGTTGATACTGTTTACGTGTGAACCTCACAGATTAAAATAAGGGCGCACCCTGATCGACTAGCCTTCTACCAGCAGGGATGTGTTTTTCTACAGACTTGAACACTGGGCGCTATCTAACAAAATGAAATTCAATGGTGAAAAAAACAAGGTTCTACATTTAGGCAAGAAAAATCAAATGTACAGATATAGTATAAGGGGTACCTTGCTCAATAGTAGTAACTATGAGAGGGACCTCGGAGTCCTAGTGGACAATCACTTAAATATGAGCCAGCAGTGTGCTGCAGCTGCCAAAAAGGCCAACACAGTGCTGGGCTGCATTAACAGAGGGACAGAATCAAGATCACGCGAAGTGTTGATACCACTTTACAATGCCTTGGTAAGGCCACACTGGGAATACTGCATCCAGTTTTGGTCACCACGATGTAAAAAAGATGTTGAGACTCTAGAAAGAGTACAGAGAAGAGCAACAAAGATGATTAGGAGACTGGAGGCTAAAGCATATAAGGAACGGCTGCTGGAATTGGGTATGTCTAGTTTAACGAAGAGAAGGACGAGGGGGGACATGACAGCCGTGTTCCAATATCTCAGGGGCTGCCCCAAAGAAGAGGGAGTCAAGCTATTTTCCAAAGCGCCTGAAGGCAGGACAAGAAGCAACGGATGGAAACTGATCAAGGAGAGAAGCAACCTAGAACTAAGGAGAAACTTCCTGACAGTGAGAACAATTAACCAGTGGAACAACCTGCCTCCAGAAGTGGTAAATGCTCCAACACTGGAGGTTTTTAAGAAGAGACTGGACAGCCATTTGCCCGAAAGGGTATAGGGTTTCCTGCCTGAGCAGGGGGTTGGACTAGATGATCTCCAAGGTCCCTTCCAACTTTATCATCATCATCATCATCATCATCATCATCATCATCATCATCATATTATTATTATTATTATTATTATTATTATTATTATTATTATTATTATTATTATTATTATTATTATTATTATTGTTTCTGAAGCTGTGCCTATCAAGCGCTTTGTTGTCCAGTATTGTTCTCCTGAATATGTATGCCAATCTTCTCTCTGTTTCCCCCCCCCCCCACTGGATTCCCTGCCACAGGCCGGCCTCACATGAGGACCGAATTGTTCTCCGCCAAGTGTCCTAACACCATCGTTGTCCAGGAGACAGATCAGGATTATCAAAGGATTCTTTTCTATTGTAAGTCTTTCGTTCTGATCCCTAAATCAAGTATTTTTTTTTTCTTAAGAGTTAAGGCTGTGCAGCCTTCTCCAACCTCATGACATATCTCCAACCAGAGACATTCACCACAATTCTCACCTTTGCTGAGACAATAGGGTTCCCCAACCCATAGGTTGAGATCCAGATTCTTTCTTGGTCTTGAACTGCTTTTTTCCTTCTCTCTCCAGCCCGGATCCTCCATCCTGAAGAACACTGCCTTGCTGATTTCTGGAACAAAGCTTCTTGCCTTGATATGAACGAATTCCTCCTTATACCCAGAACTCAAGGTAGAGTCTCTCTGTGGACTAGCACAGTGATGGCGAACCTTTTAGAGACTGAGTGCCCAAAAACTGCCTTGCCCCTGCCCCGCCCCCGCCTTTCCTGCCCACATTGCCTCCGTGGCCCGCCACAGCAGATCGCCCAGGCGGCCCAGCAGCGTCATGGTGGCCACGCCCTCTGTCCGCACCCCGCAGCATCATCTGCACGCGATGGGGCACAAGGGTGGAGTCTTGTCCCCGCTGTCCAGCTGCAATGTCCTTGGCTGCGCTGCTCTGCGCAGGCTGCGCCCGGGGTGACTCTCCTCTGGGGGGGCTGCTGGTGAGGAGGGGGCCACGGGGGCTGGCGGGGCTGGGGCAACGGTGTGTGTGGCCACAGAGAGGGCTCTGAGTGCCGCCTCTGGCACGGGTGGCATAGGTTCGCCACCACTGGACTAACAGCTTGTCCACTGTGAGCATTGTATCTTGGCAGTACTGTAAAACAGTTCCTTTGCCCCCCAGAAGGTTCCCTGACTTGGCATCAATTTAATGAAAATAAAAGTTCAACTTAATGAAAGTTAGTTTGGTCTAGTGCAGGGGTAGGCAACCTTGCCTCTTTTATGACTCGTGGACTTCAACTCCCAGAATTCCTGAGTCAGCTATGCTGACTCAGGAATTCTGGGAGTTGAAGTCCACGAGTCATAAAAGAGCCAAGGTTCCCTGCCCCTGGTCTAGTGGTTAAGACTTCAGGATACAAAGTAGGAGACTGAGAGTTCTAGTTCCATCTTAGTCATGAAAGCTGGCTGGAAGACTTTTGGCCAGTCTGTCTCCCTTAGCCCATGATATCAGGCTTGGGCAAAAACCTGGTTAATCAATTCCAGTTGCAACCAATGAAAATGTCCTGTAAATGACCAGGCTGAGCCCGAGGGAGGGGTCAAACACGTCATCTGTCTTGAGTCCCATCATGCCCACAAGAGATCTAAGTCCAGCCCACCTTGAATTCCATTTACTCTCAACCGCCACCAATTTGCCTTGACGGTTAGTAGTTCAGATTCTTGTAGATCAAGCTTTAGTCACTTGAACTGTCTGGACTCCTGGGTTCCTGTGCCAGATCTTGCACTTGCGGGAAAACACTAGGAAGAAACTGACATATGACAGGACACAACACCAATCTAAAATGGAGAGAGAACCGAAGCCTAGTTTTCCATGTGAAAGAATGCCCCCTATCCAGGAAATTAGAGAGAAATAAGATGGTACCTAAGGAAGCATCTTGGAGAGTCAGAGAAGGCAGTAGAGAAAAATCTTTGGGTTAAATGTCTGCTTTATTACTAGCTGTATCCACACCAAGGCAGCCATTTTTTCCAAGAGTGCCATTTCCACCATTCCAGATGTGTCCCTGCTTCCCCACCGGAAGTACTTGCTTTTGCTGGAAGACAGTCATTCAAAGTTCTCCAGGCTCTTCCAGATTACTTCCCCTTTTTCCAACAATGATGGTTGGATACCTTAGCTCAGGAGTAGGCAACCTTGGCTCTTTTATGACTCGTGGACTTCAACTCCCAGAATTCCTGAGCCAGCCATGCTGGCTCAGGAATTCTGGGAGTTGAAGTCCACGAGTCATAAAAGAGCCAAGGTTGCCTACCCCTGCCTTAGCTGAACTGTTCTTCTAGGACTCTTCCCAAAGTGTGTCTGATTTCAGTATTAAGGGAACCCTGGGGTCTTCCCTAATACACCATTTTGAAGTCCCACAAAAATAATAATAATGTTCCTTAATAAAACAAAAGCACAATTTTAAGGTCCAAATCATGCTACATTGGATGCATTATGGAGAATTAAAATGGTAGATTCAGTCCTGATGTGCACAGGTTAGGCAGGAGATGTAAGGTCTTCTAGGGATCCCATCTGTTGTTGACTTGTCAGGATGATAGAGGGACCCTGGTGCCGATGGTGGCTTTGACCCCTCTCTGAAAGCAATAACCCCTCCTCACTGTGGTACCCAAAACAACAGGGTGCGCTGCTCCGCGTGGGCCATGCTTGGGGGCGACTCTCGTCCAGTGGGGCTGCTGGTGAGGAGGAGCTCGCGGGGGGAGGCAAGGCTGGGGCAATGGCACATGTGCCCACAGAGAGGGCTCCGAGTGCCGCCTCTGGCACCTGTGCCATAGGTTCGCCACCACTGATCTAACTGCATTACTGTAAACATAATTCTGGATTCAAAAGGTTAGAATCACAACTAACAGGAAGGAAGGAAGGAAGGAAGGAAGGAAGGAAGGAAGGAAGGAAGGAAGGAAGGAAGGAGGGAGGGAGGGAGGGAGGGAGGGAGGGAGGGAAGCTTTTGTGCAATAGTAACCATTTCTTTCTGTTCTTTGTCTTAAGATGCCTGTGAATTCCAGGAAACCTGACCTCTAAGTCTCAGGTAAGATAAATCACCCCATACCACACTCTACTATCCAAGAAAGGAGAATATTTGTAACTCAGGAGTTCAAATGAGGGGTCCTTGGTGCTCTCTGAGCTTGGTTGTTTTTGTGCAGACGTTTCATTACCCAAACTAGGTAACATTATCAGGCCCGAAGTCAAGCTCACGTCTTGATGATTTGTGACTTTATCTTCCACATTTACAAGGACCCCTTCTTTCCACCGTCAACCTGATTTCATGCAGCCTGAGGTTCATTTTTTTGTCTTGTTTTAGAATTTTGTCTTTTGTCTTTTTTTGTTTTTGCATTTGGTTAATTTTTAAAAAAAAATGTTTAAAAATTATTTTATTTATTTATTTATTTATTTATTGGATTTATATCCCGCCCTTCTCCCGTAGGACTCAGGGCGGCTGACAATCTATTTAAAATACATACAAAACAATACAAATTTAAAATTAATTAAAAGGAATATTTGATTGATTGATTGATTGATAATTTAATTTGTATACCGCCCTACTCCCGTAGGACTCAGGGCGGTTCACAGCATATTAAAAACAAATAATATACACAAAATACAAAATACAAAAAATAAAATACAGAAATACAAAAAATACAAAAATAAACCCCGATAAAAACCGAATTAAAACCAAATATTACCCGCTGTGA
>NW_015393719.1:0-1361 GCF_001527695.2 Protobothrops mucrosquamatus | reverse complement strand
AGGCGTACCTGATAAAACGCCCCCCTGGTCACGGCCGACAACTGGTCTTCCAGCGTCAGCCGCGAATCCAGGAGGACGCCCAAGTTGCGTACCCTCTCCGAGGGGGCCAAAGTTTCGCCCCCTATAGTCAGCGATGGACTCAGCTGACTATGCCGAGACGCCGGTAACCACAGCCACTCGGTCTTGGACGGGTTGAGCCGGTAACCACAGCCACTCGGTCTTGGACGGGTTGAGCAAAAGGGGATGGGGGGGAAGAGATAGATGGTTGGAGTGACAGAGAGAGAGAAAGAGAAGGTGGATGGGACAGAAAGCAAGCTGGAGTGATAGGGAGAATGATAAAAGGAGGAGATGAGAGAGAAACACATTAGCACAGGGGTAGGCAACCTTGGCTCTTTTATGACTCGTGGACTTCAACTCCCAGAATTCCTGAGCCAGCATGGCTCAGCTTGGAAACCTCTCCCTTTTCCCTCAGCATGGCTGGCTCAGGAATTCTGGGAGTTGAAGTCCACGAGTCATAAAAGAGCCAAGGTTGCCTACCCCTGCACTAGCACAAAGAGAAAAATATGGTGTAATAGGAGTAAGGCGAACCCTCTGTTCAGCATCTTATTTCCATGTACAATGAATCTCATGTTAAGTCTGTGCACATACTAGAAGACTCCCCAGGGCAAGACTTCCTGTTGTACTCCTGGCCCCTGGTGATACATCCTGTACTTCTGGGAGGGGAAGAAGCACAGTGAACTGTACACAAAAAAATGTATTGTCTGAGTGAGAAAGTTTGATGAGAACACAGAGAAATAGGAAAAATCATGCCTGGCTCCGGCCACACCCAGCTTTTGGAGCCTATAGCCCTGGATAATAATGTTTAAAAATGAGAATTAAAAATATGGCACAGAAAATAAAGCACCTTCTCAATAGTTCTGCAGCAAAAAAAAAGGACATTTTCTAGCAAGCACCTGAACTCCTCAAATAATTGAGAACGGCTGCTGCTGTGGATGCAATGCACAGGGGACACACAGGCAAGGTGAATCTCCTTGGTGTTGACTGAGAAAACTGCTGAAGCCTACAAATTTGCCAGTACTTATAACCTGGTTTGTTTTAAAAGCATTTTCCAGCCCTTAAGACTTCAAAGCTAAGACTGAGCACGCACAGCAGAGATTGACGAGATCTGAAAAACTAGTTGGGAGAACGTGATCAGCTGCTGTTCTCTTTTTCCTTTATCAGAAATAATTAGGCAAACTATGCAAAAACTGTACATTTGCATATTATATAAGTGAATGTATTTCTAAAGACATTTCTAGATACCGAATATGAGTTCCTTGAGTGTATTTTTGTACTTGTATTCCTGAACTTGGTTTCTATAA
>NW_015393718.1:55564-56641 GCF_001527695.2 Protobothrops mucrosquamatus | reverse complement strand
TAGCTTAAATAGCCATGTCTTGAGGGCGCGGCGGAAGGAGGGGAGATCCGGAATCACCCGGATCTCTGGGGGTAGTTCGTTCCAAAGGGTGGGGGCTCCAACAGAGAAGGCCCTCCCCCTGGGGGTCGCCAGCCGGCACTGTCTGGCTGACGGCACCCTGAGGAGACCCTCTCTGTGGGAGCGTATCGGCCGATGAGAGATAATCTGTGGTAGAAGGCGGTCTCGGAGATAACCAGGTCCGATGCCATGGCGCGCTTTAAAGATGATAATCAACACCTTGAAGCGCACCCGGAAAGCCACCGGCAGCCAGTGCAGTTCGCGCAGCAGCGGCGTTACATGGGAGCGACGAGTCACTCCCATCACCGGCCGCGCGGCTGCATTCTGGACTAACTGGAGCCTCCGAGTGCTCCTCAAGGGGAGCCCCATGTAGAGAGCATTGCAGTAGTCCAGGCGGGAGGTGACAAGAGCGCAAGGCATCCCGGTCCAGAAAAGGCCGCAACTGGCGAACCAGGCGTACCCGGTAAAACGCCCCCCTGGCCACGGCCGTCAACTGGTCTTCTAGTGTCAGCCGTGGATCCAGGAGGACACCCAGATTGCGCACCCTCTCTGAGGGAGCCAAAGTTTCGCCCCCTATAGTCAGCGACGGAGTCAGCTGACTATGCCTAGGAGCCGGCAACCACAGCCACTCAGTCTTGGAAGGATTGAGTCTGAGTCTGTTTCTCCCCATCCAGACCCGTACGGCCATCACGTCAAGGGCATCATTGGGGTGGCCTGGGGTGGAAATGTACAGCTGAGTATCATCAGCGTACTGATGGAAATCCACCCCAAAGCCACGGATGATCTCACCCAGCGGCTTCACATAAATATTGAACAATAGTGGGGAGAGGACCGACCCTTGTGGCACCCCACAAGTTAGGGGCCTTGGGGTCGACCTCTGTCCCCCTGCCAATACAGACTGCGTGCGGTCGGTGAGGAAGGAGGAGAACCACCGCATAACGGTGCCTCCCACTCCCAACTCCACCAGACGCCGCAGCATGATACCGTGGTCCACAGTATCAAAAGCCGCTGAGAGGTCCA
>NW_015393718.1:49437-53594 GCF_001527695.2 Protobothrops mucrosquamatus | reverse complement strand
CCGTCTGCATGGCCCATTTCCTTGCCCGGTTTGTGAATCATCCTGTAGCTGTAGGCTGACAGGAAGATAGACCACCTCAGCATTCGAGGAGACAGAATCTGAGGTGTCTGTTTGTTTGTGGTGAACAACCCTAGGAGTGGCTTGTGGTCTGTGAAGACCGTGAACTGGCGGCCATACAAGTAGTCATGGAACTTTTTAACTCCGGCCACAATGGCCAGAGCCTCCTTGTCAATTTGCGCGTAGTTGCGCTCTGCAGACGATAGGGTCCTGGAGTAATACACGATGGGCTTCTGCCTCCCATCAGCCATTAAGTGGCTTAACACAGCCCCAACACCATATGGGGATGCATCACACGCAATGCAGATAGGCAGCTGCTCATTGAAATGAGTGAGAACTGAGTTCGACGACAGCAGTGATTTGACTGCTTGGAAGCTACTCTCATGGACACTGGTCCACTGCCACTAAGCTTGTCTATCCAAGAGCCAGTGTAACGGCTCTGCCACTACGGCCTTGTTTGGGAGGAAGGCATGGTAAAAATTCAAAAGGCCTAGGAAAGCCTGAAGCTCTCCCTTTGACTTCGGCCTTGGGGCCTGCTGGATTGCTTTTAATTTGGATTCCACCGGATGAATGCCTTCGGCATCGATGCAGAAACCAAGGAACTTGGTTGACTCTACCCCAATCTTGCACTTTTCTTTTTTTAGTTTAAGTCCCGCGTTGCGGAACTGCTGAAGCACAGCCTTAAGCCGTTCAGCCAGAATCTCAACCAATTCCCCAGCAATGAGGACATCATCGAAGTAGGGGCAAACCCCTGGAATTCCCTTGAGCGTGTGCTCCATCACTCCCTGGAACAGCCCTGGGGCTACACTCACCCCAAACTGTAGGCGCTTAACCTTAAAAGCCCCCCTATGGGTGACAATGGTCTGGGCTACAGCCGTGGCCTCGTCCACAGGCAGTTGTTGATAGGCCTGTGCCAAATCTAATTTGGCGAACACGCGGCCTGCTTGCAATGACACCAAAATATGGCTGACAACTGGCACAGGGTACGCGTGCTGTTGAAATGCCCTGTTGAGGGTGCACTTATAGTCAGCGCATATTTGCACTTCCCTGTTGGCCTTTAATGGCATTACTATGGGGATCTCCCACACCCCACTGTCTACGGGCTGCAATACCCCTTGTTCCACTAGCTTATCCAGCTCTGCATCGCTTTTGGGTTTTAACGCAAAAGGCACTCTACGAGGCTTGATCCGTATTGGAGTTACCATAGGATCAAGCTTGAGGGCGATCGGAGGACCCTTGTACTCCCCTAGACTAGAACTGAAAACATCCACGAACTCTTGGCAGACTGCAGACAGATCTGTTGCTTGTGTTTGGTGAATGCCGGTTACTTGAATGCCCAATGCATCAAACCAATCGAGCCCTATGAGGCTCGTGCATTGGCCTTCCACCACTACGACATCTAGTGGCCCCTTGAACCCTTTGAATTCCACCAGAAGTGTGGCTTCGCCTTTGACTGCCACTCGGGAGTTTTGGAAGTCTGTGAGTAGTAGATTAGACAGCCGGAGCTTGGCCCATCTGTTGCTACGATGACATAGGTGCCTGAATGTTGCTTGTGAAATGGACATGGCTGAGCCCGTGTCCAGTTCCATCTTGCATGGAACTCCCTGAAGCTTGACCTTTAGTCTAAGCTTCTGCTTTAGGGGGCGATGGGCACCAGTGCAGAATACGTTCCTTCGGCTGGAGCAGAACCCTACTCGGTGTTGACCCGGGGCCCCGGTACCTCTCCTGAATGCGTCTTCTTTCGGGCAGTCCCTCTGACGACCTCGGCAGATGGCGGCGATGTGGCCTGGTTTGCCACAGGTCTGGCACGTTGCAGTTCGGAATCGGCACTCCGCGCGTTGATGGCGGCCTCCACAGCCCATGCATCTAAGGAACGGAACTGCCTTCCCAGCTGGCTGCGGTCCCTTCTCCGGGTGCCTTCGTAGTTGGTCGACTTCGTAGTCTGAGTCGATGTCTTCCATCCACTCGGCGTCCTCGTGGTGGACGGCTTCGGTGCTTGGCGTGCTTTTGGAGGGCCGCAGTGCTTTAACAGCCCCTCTGACTGCTTTGTCCGCCATGACCTCCTTCAAGGCCTCTTGTAGCGAGAGACTCTCCTTAGTGAACAGTTTTTGCTGGAGCTCTCGATTCCAGAGTCCGCAGGCTAAGCGGTCTCGTAGTCTCTCCTCCAAATCTGCGAAATTTCAGAGTCGGGATGCTTGACGAAGCGTGGCAATGAATTCTGTTGCAGAATCGCTGGGTTGTTGCTCTCGCTGCTCAAAAGCGTGCCTCCACACTATAATGGATAACTTGGGCTCGAAGTGGTCTCGGAGCTTTTTTTTCAAGTCCGCGTAGGTGACCGACTCAAGTGGTGCCGGGGCGACCAGATTCTCTGCAATGTCGAAGGTGGCAGGGCAAGTGTCGCGGCCTTCAATCCATCTTTGCCGACCTGGTTGGCGCGGAGGTAATGCTCGACGCGGAACATGTAGGATGCCCATCTCTCCGGGTGAGTTACGTCAAATTCTTCGAGCTTCCCGACCTTCGCCATGGTGGTTTGTTTCTTCGTTCAATGCCTTGCACTGCTGGCTTCTGTGTAGGCCCTAGGACAGATCCTTAGGGCGTGGTGGTCTCCAGCGTGGCTTGCTGGCAGACCGAGGGGGGGGAACGTAGTTCCTGTCAGGCTCTGTACTGACCTCACCCCCTAGTGACTTCAAGCTCTCTCAATGAAGCAGCACATCCCACCTTCGTCGCCACTGTTATATCTTCGGTTCTTTAGGCATTGAATGAGGCAGAGTGTTGAAACAGCAACAAGTTTATTAACTCAGAACAGAAGCAGCCCTAAAGGCTACTGCACAGCTATTTATACAGTTAGCCTCTAGGTGGCAACCAATAGGTTTAAAGTAACAGTTTCCGGCCCCAAACCTCATTATCAGCTTGGAGACAGCCAGTCTGGCTTTCAGTAACAGCAACTGTTGAACAATACAGCAATGTAGGTCAGACATTAAGCAAGAGATTTAAAACAGTTGTGGCCAATACATTACAATAACCAAGACCTCCTAGAAGGAGCAAAACCATTTGCTTTCAATTTAGCTGCCACCTCAGTTGTGGCATCAAGGAGAGTGAGACTTATGAAATAGATTGATTACATATGACCCCCTGAGTTTAAGAAAAGACCTGTCTGGGCTCTGCTGGGACTATACAATCATAATCTTGATTTCATTGGCCTTGCAAGGGTACCTTGGTGTTCTGAGCTCGTTTTTCTTGCAGACATTTCATTACCCAAACTAGGTAATATCATCAGTACCAGTAAGGTGTGGGGTTTGTTCTGTTTATATTCTAGTGACTTGCCCTGTCAGCGTTGCTGGGGGTGGTCTTATACAGTAGGTTCTTTTGTTGAGCTATTTACTGTTGCTTGTTTGGCAGTTCTTTGATTGGGGCATTGTTTAGACCACAGGTCAGCAACCTGCGGCTCCAGAGCCGCATGTGGCTCTTTAAGCCTTCCCCTGCGGCTCCCAGCCTCCTCTGCCATTTGCAGAGAGAGACAGAGACAGAGAGAGGCACTTGCCTTGCCTTCCCTTCTCTCTCTCTCTCTCTCTCTCTCTCTCTGTGTTTGTGTGTGTGTGTTTGTGTGTGTGTGTAAAAAAGAGAGTGGACTCATGGTGTTCTCCGACGAGCTGAAAAGCTTATTGGGCGGAGCTCCTCCCTTTGCTGCGTCTCTGCAGGAAGCAGGAAACAGGAAGCAGGAAGCAGGAAGGGCAGCAGAGAGCTAGCTAGCCCAGCTATGCTGACTCAGGAATTCTGGGAGTTGAAGTCCATGAGTCATAAAAGAGCCAAGGTTGCCTACCCCTGAGCTTGTTGGAGAACAGCTTGAAGCCAGCTTGCCAGGTGATAGAAGTAAAAGAAAGGTCTTCAAAATTTAATATTGAAAGAGAAATTTAAAATTGAATTTGCTGCAGTGGAAATTTACTGAGTAGAGAAGCTATGGTGGGAAAGAGGAAAGGTTAACATAAAGAAAGGATGTAAAGGAAATATGTAGGCAAAAATAGCTGGGTCTTAAGAGTGGGAAAAGGAAGAAGAAAACATCTGTAATAGAAGATAACTAGCAAAACAGGAAAGAACCTATT
>NW_015393718.1:39648-47960 GCF_001527695.2 Protobothrops mucrosquamatus | reverse complement strand
CGCGAGGGGTGAGTCGCGCAGGGCCAGCAGGACCGTCTTAGGGTACATAAGTCCGGCAAAGGGAGTCCATGGCACAGAAGGGAAGATGTTATTTAGCAGTCCTCAGGTCTTCTAAACCAGGGCCAAAAGGAAACAGAAGGAAACAGACCTCGAGAGATAGTCCTCAAGTCCTCCAGGCCGGGTCCTCTAGGCCGGGGCGGGCCAAGTCCAAATCCAGGCCCCAAATCCTCACCCGGCCGAGGCCGCTGGAAAGGCCGCTGAGGTCGCCAAAGCCGCTGGAAAGGCTCCAAAGCCACCAAAAGGCCGCCGAAGAAGCCACCAAAGCCGCCGAAACCGGAACGGCCGAAAAGGCCCTTGAAGAGGCCGCTAAACAGGCCGCCAAGGCCATTGCGGCCGCCGGAACGGCCACCGAGGCCCAAAGACCGCCAAAAGGGCCGCTGGAGGGGCCACCGAGGCCACCGAGGCTGCTGAAAAAGCCGTCCGAAGGCTGCCGAGGCCGCCGGAAGGGCCGAAATGGTTGCTGAAGGGGCCGTTGGAGGGGCCGTCGAGGCCGCTGGCAAAGTTCTTAAAGAGGCCGCCGAGGCCGCCGAAGAGGCCACCAAGTCCGAGAGGACCGCCAAAAGGGTCGCTGGAAAGACCGCCGAGGTCGCCAAAAATGTCTCCGAGGCCGAGAGAGGCCGCCAAAGATGCCTCCGAGGCCACAGGGGCCGCCCAGAAAAGGCCGCCCGGGCCACCGCGTCCGCCAAAGATGCCTCTAAGGCCGAGCGGTCCACCCAGAGGGTCGCTAGAGAAACCGCCAGCGAAGCCGCCGAGGACGGAAAGACCGGGAGGGCCGACAAAACAGCTACCCGGTCGGCTCCGCGTCCCCGCGTCACCTCGCATCCCAAATCCAGTCCCGGGGAACTCACCGGGGAGAAATCTACCTGGGGACGGGTCTCCGGACCTCCGGGGGCCTCCAAGGCTCCCCTCTGCCCATTTTCGGTCTCCACTACTGCGGAGCTACCTACGGACGTCCGCCATCTACCTACGGACGTCCGCTATATATCAGAGGGGTATTAATGGGCAATAAGAGTTTGAAGAAGAGGGACGCCTCCCCGGCCAGTGTGCTGGCCAATAAGGAAAAAGAGGAAAAGTATTTACATTCTGGAATGAACCCCCTTAGGGAGATGGGAATCTTTAGGGAGAATGTTGAAGTATTTTAAGTCAATGCTTTAACCAAGGCATTTGAACAGAGAAAGGATGATACATTACAGTATATATCTGGCCTAAGTACATTTTTGGCCAGCCAATAAATTAAATTGGGCTTCTCAGCTTGGCTTAGAGCAATGGGGAATGGATAGGCAGTGGTTAAGGTCTATCAGAAACGTTCCTTGCATTTCCCCACTGCCTGGAGAACAAGCTACAAGTTGCCTCAAAAGAGTAAAAGTGGAAATTTAAAGGGACACAAACCTCCAAAGGTCTGCAAATGATGTTTAAGGGTCTGTGTGTTTGTGTGTTTGTATTGAATCATTTCTAAAGACCTGGGGAAGGGGAGGGAGAGACCCTCTAACAGTAATATACAAAACAACAAGGCCTTATTCCAAAAGGAAATTTGGGAAATGGAGCTCATGGCTTTGAAAAAGCTCCTTGAAAATAAGAATGATTGTTTTCCCTGGGGTGAAGCACTTGGAATTTTTTTTGTGTCTGGTGTAAATGCAAGAAAGGGTGAAGAAGGCTAGTTTCTTAGTAATTAGAAGGACAATAGAAGGTGTTAAAAGAATGGAAATAATCAGATGGAAGAGAGGGAGAGAGAGAGAAAGAAAGAAAGGAGCTGTGTGAAGTTTTATGCCTGGCCAGGATGAAAGGTGAGAACTTTGATCTGCTATTTTGTGTGAAAGAGTTAAGTAGATAGCTATGTATTTCTTGAGGTTCCTATAGTTTGGAAGGTGACAAGAGAGGGGAGAACCCCTCTCCAAGGAAAAAAAATTGTCCCCCCTAACAGCTTTTGAAATCAGGCAATTTAGGAAAGAATTGCCCAAACTAATAGAAGATCCTATTGAAGTAGGAAAACAGGTTAGAAATGTTTTTAGGACCAATGGAATATTCATGGGGAGAAATGCAACCCATTTTTAACATGTTTACACCAGAGGAGAATGGGATGATTAGGTGAGCAGTTAGGGAACAGTGTAAGAAAAAGTTTTCACAAAAGAATGAACAGGCTGAGATCCCTGTTGCAGATCCAAAGTGGGATGGTAACAGGCGTGCAGTGTCAGAATCCAATTATATTTCATTTCTAGTTATCGACTATGGAAAACCCCATTTCTGCCCTCTCTGGATTCTGTCATACTACGAAGGGGAAGGGGGATGAGCAAAGGGGTTTTATGGCTGTCACTTCCTTCATTAAAACTTCAAAGGGACTGGATGTGGATCTCACCCAGAGGACTGACCATAACAATATGGCCCATCAGCTTTCATCTACTCCTCTCTGAAGTCTCCCTTCTGCTGGTCGAGAGGAAAAGGGGGTGGAAATGTGATGCCTGGGATTGTCGCTGGAAGGACGGTGGGGTGGGGGCTGCTTGGGAACACTTAAAACCTTGAATGGTAGGGCTTGGGCCCCAGATCCTGTCTAGAACGCCTGCAACCATCTTATGTTAATAAAGATGCCTGTTGGAAGGAATATTCCAAGAGTTCTGTCTTAAGATGTAGAGTGGGGTGGGTCCTTACATTAGACATGATCTGCAAAATTAGTCCACCTGGAAGGGAGAACCTTTCCGGGGGACTTTGCAAAAATTACCATGTCAGACGATGGAGCAGAGAAGGGAGAAAACTCCCCGGAAAGGGAGCCGCTGCCCCGACTGAAACCCTGCCAGATGTCGGGATCTGAGAGGTCAGATTCCTCAGGAGAAGAGGTGGTGGAGACACGTAACCACAAACCTCGGTGGTCAATGGGCGTTGGAAAGAAAGGCGAGTGGGAAAAGAAATCAAGAAAGGTGACCCTGAGACGGGGGGCCAACCAACCAGAATGGAAGCAGGAGATGGGGAAATCCCTGTACGCAAGCAAAGAGGAAGGAAGCTGGGCACCGCACATGAGCTGGATCCTAGAGAAAGCTATCGACCTGATGAAGAGAACCCTCAGCTCCTTAGGAGAGGAGAATTCTGAGCCCTACAGCCACACCAGCTCCCGGAGCCGCAACTGGAGAGACACCGAGGGGGAAGTGGAACATGCAGCCCCGGGGACGTCTGCTGATCCAGTAGTCCCCACTCCCCGCCGATCCGCAGATGACAACCTGGATGGAAGACACTACCACCGACAATGAAGGCACCGATCCATTCAAAGACTCCCGCCGCTGGATGTGAGCGGACATGCTTGGGGTTTTTCCTAACCCAAGTCCTCAGCAACATGGAAGAATACGGGCGGCACATCCCCAGCTACAAAGCCCGTATCCGGATCGTGCAATCTGTGCTGGACGGGCCGGCTGCAGATTGGGTGGTGAACTTGCACGACTCCAATGCCCCAGAGCTCAATGACTTCAACCGTTTAATGTCCTCTCTGAGAAGGCGATTTGAGGACCCCCTGGCTGATCGCAAAGCCCGCGAAAGGATAAAAACAATGAGGCAAGGCAAACGCCCGGTAGCCGAATATACGCAAGAATTCCAAGCCATTGCCAGCAAACTGAACTGGCCAGAAGACAGCCTCCTTAACCACTTCAAAGACAGGCTAAACTACGACCTATATGACGCTTGCCTGCCCCGAGGGGACCCACACCAACTTGATGAATGGTACGTTCTGGCAGAGGAAGCAGAGATCGACCTACTGAAGAGGCACCGCCAAGGAAAACAATGGAGCCGCTCACTGCCTGAGTTGACACATGAACCAGTGAAACCATCGGCTACGGCCAAGAAGCAAATGGGGTGTTTCAAGTGCGGAAGAGAGGGGCATCGGGCTGTAGAATGCCGCTCAAAAGCCCCCCAGCACAACCCAGACAGATCACCGGCCAGCAAATATGGGAAGCCTCCAGCTAAGCCAAAAGAACCTGCCATGAGAGTGATGGAGGCTGTGGAACACCCTACCTCTGTCCATTGTGGGGAAGGAACTCCAGCCTACACCGCAGGGCCAGTGGACGCCTCAGACGACAGCTCGGAGGGCGAACCCCTGGTAAGTGGACCCACCGCACCCATCCTCAAGACAGTGACTATATTATTTCCCCTCATGCCCGAAGCTGTGAAGGTGAAAGCCTTAATAGACTCTGGCTGCACCCGCTGCCTCATTAGTCCGACGTTAGTGGGGAATCTGGGCATTCCGTCGAGGAGACTGGAACAACCAATCTCATTTGGCCAGTTAGATGGGTCCATAGCAGGGGGGGTGCCAGCTACCCTAGCCACTTTACCAATACCCCTCTCCCTGGGCAAACATGAGGAGGACATAACGTTTGTGGTGACCCCAGGCATGGAATGCCTGATGATCCTAGGGATGGAATGGTTAAAGAAATGGAACCCCTGGGTAAATTGGAGGACGGCAGAAATCACTTTCCCGAAAGGGGACCCTATGGACTTAAAACCCCAAGGGGAGCTACCAAAATTAAGAACAGAAAAAGCATCCATGGGAGAGGAAAAGGGACTACCAGAAATACCAGAGGAATACAGAGATCTTGCTGAAGTTTTCAGTGAGGAGAGGGCGGATGAGCTCCCCCCCACACTGACCCACGGACTGTGCCATTGAATTCAAGCCTGGGGCAAAACTCCCGAAGCCCAGATTATACTCTATGAGCCCAAAGGAGAAGGAGGAAATGGAAAGATTCATAAAGAAAAACCTAGAAAGAGGTTTCATTGAGCCAGCCAAGCCTAAAGTGGCCGCCCCGGTCCTCTTTAGAGAGAAGAAGGACGTCTCTTTACACTTATGCGTGGATTATAGGTCCCTGAATACAATCAGTGAAAGCAACCTATACCCCCTGCCTCTCATGAAGGACATGTTGTCACACCTCTCGAAAGGGAAATTTTTTACTAAACTAGACCTAAGGGAAGCGTACTATCACGTGAGAATTAAGGAAGGGGATGAATGGAAGACCACATTTAACTGCCCAATGGGGTGCTACCAATTCAAAGTCTTGCCATTTGGATTACAAGGGGGGGCACAGTTTTTATGCAATTAA
The DNA here is from genome assembly GCF_001527695.2 of Protobothrops mucrosquamatus. Taxonomy (NCBI): domain Eukaryota; kingdom Metazoa; phylum Chordata; class Lepidosauria; order Squamata; family Viperidae; genus Protobothrops; species Protobothrops mucrosquamatus. The sequence goes on along the minus strand of NW_015393718.1, from coordinate 42,831 downwards.
TCAATGACGTTCTAAGGGAGCACCTACAGTATTTAAGGGGGTCCTGGTTTACTTAGACAACATTCTTATCTTCACCGAATCAAAAGAGGAACATGTCAACCTAGTCAGAGTGGTTTTAAAGAAACTGCGAGCCGCCCACCTATATGCCAAACTCTCGAAATGCGAATTCCACCAGGAAAAGATAGACTACCTAGGTTATCGCATATCCCCACAGGGCATTGAAATGGACCCAGAGAAGGTCAGAGCAGTATTAGAATGTGCACCACCCCGCACAAGAAAGCAACTGCAAAGTTTCCTAGGCTTCGCAAACTTTTACTGCCAATTCATCCCCTCATTTGCCCAGATAGCCCTGCCCCTCACAAACTTACTAAAAATGAAGGGAGCATCCTCAGTAAAACCTAGCCAGCCACTAACATGGACAATGGAGTGCCAAGCGGCGTTTGAGAGATTAAAGAGACTTTTTTCTGCTGAACCAGTACTGAGGCACCCAGACATGGACAAGCCCTTCGTAATACAGGCGGATGCAAGTGATGTGGCAGTGGGGGCTGTACTATTACAAGAAAATGATGAAGGGGTATTGCAACCCTGTGCGTATACATCCAAGAAACTCACGGAAACGGAACAGCGCTGGCCCATGTGGGAGAAAGAGGCATACGGGATACGTTGGTCATTACTCACATGGCGCCAGTTCCTTGAAGGCAACAAAATCACTTTCCAGGTGTGGACAGACCACAAAAATTTGGAAGCCTTGAAAACACCCAGGAAGCTCAACCCCAAGCAAGCCCGCTGGTCCCAGCATTTTCACCAATTCCACTTTACGCTCAAGCATTTGCCGGGGGGGAAAGAACTTCCTGGCAGATGTACTATCTCGCATGCCCCAATATAACAGCACGCGAGCCACCGACTCTAAACCGATGATGGTAGAATCACAACTGGCAGCGCCAGTAACCACCGGAGCCCAAGCTAAATTAAAACCACAGCTGGGCAGCCAAACCGGAATTGAATTCCGGAAAAGTTTGGAAACAGATGAATGGTTCCAGAAAAATAAACACGTGTGCACAATGATAGACGGGCTGCCTTGGGTGGGGGAAAAGTTATATATACCAACAACCCAAAGAGTCACATTCATGCAGCTTTGCCATGACACAAAATCAGCAGGGCATTTTGGATTTGTAAAAACATTACACTTAATTAAACGGCAATTTTGGTGGCCATCCATGAAAAAGGACATAGAAAGTTATGTGGCCAGCTGCCCAAAGTGTGCAACTGCAAAGAGGTTGCAAGGGAAATCGCCTGGACTGTTACAAACAGTGGCAAATCCCTCAGCCCCCTGGAGGGAAATAGCCATGGATTTTATAGTGGAATTACCAGAAAGCAATGGGAATACTGTTGTCTGGATGGTCACGGACTTGTTTTCCAAACAGGTGCACTTTATCCCTTGCCAAAAGATTCCCACCGCAAAAGCCTTAGTGAAACTTTTCATCCAGCATATTTACAGATTGCATGGGGCACCCCAACGCATCATCTCTGATAGGGGAGTGCAATTTACGTCTGCATTTTGGAAGGAATTTTTATCCCTCTTAGGGACCACTCAGGGACTGACATCGAGCCATCACCTACAGGGGAATGGACAAGCAGAACATTCGAACTCAGTACTTGAGCAATATTTAAGATGCTTTCTTAATTTCCAACAGTCTGATTGGACGGACCTACTCCCCTTCGCAGAAGTGGCCTACAATAATGCAGTCCACTCCAGCACAGGTTACACTCGTTTTGAAATAGCTACCGGTCAAAGTTTCAACCCCATGCCAGAACTAACCCCAAACGAACCGGCGATCCCATCACTGAAAGAATGGATGGAACAATTACAAAACACCTGGACAATTTTTCATTGCAGTTTGCTGAAAAGAGAGCATCTGTCACCTTTACGGCCAAAAATCCCCCCCCACCTCCAATCATGGTGGAGGGCGAACAACACTTCGCGATAAAGGAAATCCTAGATTCTAGGAGATTTCATGGAGCAACTCAGTACCTAGTAGCTTGGAAACACCTCCCTGCCTCACAAAACGAGTGGGTCCATAAACGTCATGTCAGAGCCCCGAAGCTATTAAAGACGTTTCATACAGAGTATCCTAACAAGCCAAACTAACTTTTATACCTGTTTTGTTTTCTTTTCAGGTGGCTCTCTCTTATTTTTAAGGGGGCAGGATGTCAGAATCCAATTATATTTCATTTCTAGTTATCAACTATGGAAAACCCCATTTCTACCCTCTCTGGATTCTGTCATACTACGAAGGGGAAGGGGGATGAGCAAAGGGGTTTTATGGCTTTCACTTCCTTCATTAAAACTTCAAAGGGACTGGATGTGGATCTCACCCAGAGGACTGACCATAACAATATGGCCCATCAGCTTTCATCTACTACTCTCTGAAGTCTCCCTTCTGCCAGTCAAGAGGAAAAGGGGGTGGAAATGTGATGCCTGGGATTGTCGCTGGAAGGACGGTGGGGTGGGGGCTGCTTGGGAACACTTAAAACCTTGAATGGTAGGGCTTGGGTCCCAGATCCTGTCTAGAACGCCTGCAACCATCTTATCTTAATAAAGATGCCTATAGAAGGTATTAAAAATGCAGTGCCTCAGAGTCTTAACATTCAGAAGGCACTGTCATTAGAACAAGGAAAGGAGGAAACACCAACCAAATGGTTAGAAAGATTAAAAAGCCAACTTCAAAAGTATGAACATTTGGATCCTGGTAATCCAGGACATCAAATGATGTTGAAATATCAATTTATAGGGAAAGCATGGGAAGGTATTAGGGTAAAAATGCAGAAATTAGACACATGGAAAACTAAAACAATAGAAGATTTATTACTGGTAAAAGAGGCTCAGAAAGTATATGTGAAGAGAGAAGAGGAGAGAGATAAATGATGGCTCAATTGGTGCAAACAGGCCAGCAAAGAGGATGTGGAGGAGTAATCAGGAAACCAGTGTTAGAAGTAAGTCTTCATCCTGGTTCATCCAAGCCGGGAATAAATAAGCAAACATGGCGACTGCTTTGGGAAGAAGGTTACAGTTTATTGCAGAAGACAGATAAGCAGCAGAGGAGAAGAAAAAGAGAGTGAGCACATGGGCAGATGGTCTTTTTATACCCTCTAGCCCTGCCTGGAAGTTTCCTGTTCCTGTGG
>NW_015393718.1:32457-36103 GCF_001527695.2 Protobothrops mucrosquamatus | reverse complement strand
TGTCTTGAGATCCCTGGCTCCAAACTTTCTGATGGTTCCACATCTGCATATGTATAAGACCAGCTACTGCCCTGGGCAAGGAGATGAGGCCAGGTTTGGTTTCTGCTTTTCAAAAAAATGCTTTTAAAAATCCTTTTGGTGAACAATATTTTTTTCCTGCCTTTTTAATATTTCCTTCTCTGGGTTAACTTCCCACACCAGTAAAGGGTCTTGGGAGAGGTCTAGGTTGGGGGTGAGGACAGCCAGTTGGCACCAGGGGATATAAATCCCTAGGAGAAAAATTTTCCCCAGTCCATAAATAAACAAACAAACAAACAAACAAACAAACAAACAAATAAATAAATGTGCCTTTTGTAAGGAGGAAGGACACTGGGAAAATGAGTGCCCTAAGAGGAAGGAGGGGGAAGAACTAGCAAATTTGGTGAATTTTGAGGATTAGGGGTGTCAGGGGACTAATCTGTTTTCTGGTCCAGCTTTTTAGGAACCCCTGATAAACCTTAAAGGTTGGATCCCTGGAGGAGGAAAGGGTGTACTCGGTGGATTCCGGAGCCATCAAATTTACCCTGAACTATATACCTCCAGGAATGCAAATTGGGAAAGGGAAGATTAAGGATCAGGGAATTGGGGACATGTAGTAGAAGCAACAATATTTAAATCTGCTATGGTCCAGACAGTAGCAAAAGGGCCTGGATTATATTTTGGTAGAAGGGAGCTGCAATTTGGCCAGGAGGTACTTAATTGGTAAATTGGGGATTGTTATTATGGGGAATGAAAGAGAAATAATTGTAAATATTATGACCTTGAGTGAGGAAGCTCAAGGAAAAGTGGACCCTCTTATATGGGCCCAAGAGGGCAATAGAAGAGGGGTACACATGGATCATTTAAAGGTGACTTTAAAGAACCCTGGTGAAGTAATTCACCAGAAACAGTATATAACATTACATTGGAAGGTAGAATGGGTTTAAAGCCCACGGTGGAAGGGCTGCTGAAGGGGGGTAAATTTTTTGAGCAATTCTTTTAAATATGTTTAGTTTGTTACTTTTTTAACCCAAGAATTTCTGCCTTGGAAAAGTAAGAGATGCAGAACAAAGAAAGAAAGAAAAAAAAGGGGGGGAGAAAGTTTCTGTCTGCATGCTTGTTTGTGTTTTCTTTTTTTGGGGGGGGGGGTTAAAGAACAGAAATTGGGTAAAATTTCCTGACTGTAAGAATAATTAATCAGTGGGATAATTGTCTCCAGAAACTGTGGATGCTTCATTATTGGAGGTTTTTGGGAGGAGGTTAGAAATTGATAGGGTCTGAAATGGATAGAGTTTCTTGTTTCAGTAAGGGGTTGGACTAGAGGACCTCTAATGTCCCATCCAATTCTGATATTTTGTTTTTGTATGTGTGGCATGCTTCAGTGATTTTCCTTTGCATTTTAGTTTGGATTTATCCTTAATAATACATTTGAGGGTATTCTTGTCAAAGGAACAATCTTATGATGTTTTATTTAACATCTGATAAATATGTGTCTTTGGGACTACTCGCTGCTGCAAAAGAGATGATTAATTGCTGCATACTGTGTGTGTTCAATTTGTTTTCCTTTTCCTTGGAGCCAAGGAGGGGAAGGGAAATCTTTATAGAAAACCAATTTGGTTTCAGGGTTATAGCCACAGGCTGCAAGGCTGGATTTGAGTTCAAATCCTGCTTTAGCCATGAGGGTTGGCTGAGTGTTTTGGGGCTGGTTTATTTTTGTTCAGCCCTAGGAGGGAGGTTTTGGCAAGCCACTTCTGTAAATGTTATGGCAATTTTCCTCCTGAGGGCTGTTTCAAGCAAAGGTTTTGTATAAATTTTTACTCTGTCTGGTTTGGTGAGTGGGGGAAGGGGGAGACAATCTTTTGTCTTCTTAGCTGTCCTGTTTGATGTCTGCCTGAGACAAAAGGCATTCCAGAAATGTTGGCCCAATGCTAATTGGTGAGCCTATGTGCTTTACCTTTTAAAATCCTGAATGTGTTATTTACAATAAGTTTATTGAGTTATATTTTTGTAACATGGTATTTAATCAGGGTGAAAGGGGGAGGAGAAAGAAAAATGTGACAATTTTTGATAGAGCTTCCATGGACAAGTATAGTCTATCTGATACAGGACAAATGATTTTTTCTTTCTTTCTTTTCTTTCCTCCACTTTTAAGCTGTGGAAGCAAATACATTTTTATGTAGCTTCCCAGTTTTGTAAGATCTTATTCTGGGAATTATACAGAACTGGGAAAGCAATTTTTTTGGCAGAAGAAAGGATTGAGGGTGTCTAGCAAATAAAGCCCAATTGGTATGAAAGGAGGTAAAATATCTAGGATATATTATAGTTGAAGGGGAAAGGAAAATAGATAGTAAAAGGATTGAGGCTATAGTAGATTTATAATTACCAAACAACAAAAAATGGTCTTAAGGGGATTCTGTGGTTATCACAAGGTACTGCAAGAATGGTGATCCAAAAACTATATGAGGGGAATCATTGGGGAATTAAAGCATAGGTAGAAATGTATTTGAAATTCTATGCTACCCTTGGAATTTATGGGATAGCCCAAAGGGCTACAGAGGGATGTTTGATATGTAAAAGGGTTAATAAAGGGTTAAGGCTCCCAAAGGAGGGAGACAAATAGCTAAATGTAGAATAAGTACTGGGGTCTCTGTCTTCTCTTTGACAGGAAGGCTTGGTGGCGCAAACAACTCCTTTGGAATTTCCAGTCCATAAGATCCAGCCGGGACAGTGGGTGCTGAATCGTAAATGGAAGGAGGAACTTCTACAACCAAAGAAGGGAAGTTTCTTATATTGAATCTGCTGTCCGGAGGGCTGAGAAGGGTTGGACTCACCACACATGAGAGAAGGTGGTGACTGGACCTGAAAGAGGGTGGACGGTCATTCCAGGACAAGGACCGAAAGCCATGTTTAAAAGGACTTGAATGGGTAGTGGATCAGAACCCCTACCTATTTTGAATATCTCTATTAGAATTTCAGGTGACCCCAGACGAAGAACAAAGATGTTGGTGGTGACTCATCAGAGAAGTAAAAGTGGTTTGTTACAAATAAAATGAATAACTAAGGCAGAAGTCATACCATTAGAAACTGAAAACGTAGAATTGTAAATTGTAAGAATTGGGTGGTAAATGTATATCTTTTGTTACTGTCACTGTGATTGCTGTAGCTGTTATTATTGTTGAAATTGTGGATCAATTTGTGGGTGTGAAATACTGTGTAATAATCATGAGGGGTGGATTCTACTTCTAATATTACTGAAGACAACACACCAGAGCAGCCTGGGAAATAAAGGTAAAAATTTGTTTGCGGGATTTAAAGGTAGATGACAATCATGAAGCAGAATGGATATTCAGAAGGAATCAGGAAAGTGGCTAAAGCTCCTGAACAAAAGTATGAAAATATGTGGAGCGATTGGGGTTGGTTAACTAATCTGTTTCCCAACACTGAATGGTTAAGACAAATGTTTCTTGGCCTAAATTTTTTAGTGGTTGTAGGACTTATGTGTTGTGCATGTCTGCAATGTATTCCTTTATGTGCATCTACTTTAACCAAAGCTGTAGGAAAAGCTTTTAGGAAAGCCTTAGGAAAAGAAGAAGTTATACAGTTAATAGTTATAAGATTTTCTAAACAT
>NW_015393718.1:23137-31010 GCF_001527695.2 Protobothrops mucrosquamatus | reverse complement strand
GGGGGGGGGGGGGGGGGGAATAGAAAGGGCTACGCCCACCTGGAGGACGGGAGTGGAGGAAGTTGTTGAAACACTTAAAGGGACCCCCTACACGGGAGTAGGCACCTTTCTGGCATGCATCTTTGTTTTCATTTTTTCAGCTGTAACATTGCCATGGGTGAGCCCCTATGCCCATTATTCCACATTAATGAACGAGAACATGCCATATCACTACCCAGGTACATCTACATATACATTTCTAGTTTTTAAAAGCAGTTTTGGAGTTTTAGAGATAGCAAAGAAGCAGCACATTATTTTCATCAATTTTTAATATGTAACATGTTGCGCAGATGCATGTGACTGAACCATTTTGGGGAGAAAGGTACAGGCAGTCCCTCGATGTAAAGTGTCCAAGTTGCAGACAACTCATACTTAGAAACAGGCTGCCTGCTACTAAAAATGGCAAATGACCTTCTTGAGCTGATAAATCACTGAAGCCACACAGAGTTTTCATAGGTATCACTTAAATATGAGCCAGCAGTGTGCTACAGCTGCCAAAAAAGCCAACAGAGTCTTAGGCTGCAGTAACAGAGGGATAGAATCAAGATCACGTGAAGTGCTAATACCATTTTATAATGCTTTGGTAAGACCAAACTTGGAATACTGCATCCAGCTTTGGTCGCCACAATGTAAAAATGATGCTGAGACTCTAGAAAGAATCCAGAGAAGAGCAGCACAGATGATTAGGGGACTGGAGGCTAAAACTATGAAGAACAGTTGCTGGAATTGGGTATGGCTACTTTAATGAAAAGGACCTAAAGATGACATGATAGTAGCATTCCAATATCTAAGGCAGGGGTGTCAAACTGCTGGCCCACGGGCCGGTTGCATCATGCAGAGGCCACGCCCACCCCAGCTCCGGCAATGCGAAAAAAGTCATGATACGTCACGACACATCACGTGACGCAGCGAGTTTGACACCGGTGATCTAAAGGGTTGCCACAAAGAAGAGGGAGTCAACCTACTCTCCAAAGCACCTGAAGGCAGGACAAGAAACAATGGATGGAAACTAATCAAGGAGAGAAGCAACCTAGAACTAACGAGAAATTTCCTGACAGTTAGAACAATTAATCAGTGGAACAACCTGCCTCCAGAAGCTGTGAATGCTCCAACACTGGAAGTTTTTAAGAGGAGATTGGACAACCATTTGTCTGAAATGGAATATGGTTTCCTGTCTGAGCAAGTGGTTGGACTAGAAGACCTCCAAGGTCCCTTCCAACTCTGTTATTCTTTTTTCATGAATATACAGCCTGTGTTCAGGGTTCATGAAAATACTGCATGGCTTCAGCGTTTCATCAGCTCAAGGAAGGAGAACATTTTTAGTAATAGACAGCCTGTCTGTAAGCATAAGTTCCGACTTATGTACAAATTTGAGTTAAAGACAGACTTAGGAATGGATCTCATGATTAACCCAGGGAATGCCTGTATGTGAAGGGAGACATAAGGATGGGATGTTATAGAGCAATTTAGACTATTTTTCTTTCTGCTTTAATTATTATTGGGTTGGGCAGGCAGAGAATTGGCATCAGAAAAAAAAAAAATGGAGGGAAAACTATTTTCAGGTTTCTCTGTGCTGGCAGCGGATAGTTTTCTGATAACATTTGGGCATCTCAACCTTTATGGTGTATAAGCCACAAGATATAGCTTAGTGTATTGATTCAGTTGTAGGTAAGTCAGTGAATTAAATCTAATGCAATGATGCTGAATTCAGATTTTTACTTAACCAGAGATTAAATGAACTACAATTATCTGGATCAACATAATACCCATGGGATGTTTTACAAAGGGTGGTGGATGTGCTTACATAATATAGGTGGTCCTCAACTTACAACAGTTTGTTTAGTGACTGCTCAAAGTTACAACAGCACTAAAAAATCTGACTTATGACTGTTTTTCAGTTACGACCTTTGCAGCATCCCCATGAACGTGTGATCATAATTCAGATGCTTGGCAACCAGTTCATATTTATGACTGTTGCTGTGTCCCGGGGCCGTGTGATCCCCTTTTGCAACCTTCTGACAAGCAAAGTCAATGGGGAAGCCAGATTCACTTAACAACCAGGTTACTAACTTATCAACTGCAGTGATTCACTTAACAATTGTGGCATGGCTTCCGGTTCCGGATCGCGGCGCCAGCGGATGCTCGGAGAGAATGCTCTCCCCGCCGTCCAGTTTTTCTTCTTCGGGAGACCCTGGAAAGGGTTGAAAGTTGCCCTGGAGGGGCGACCACCGTTGGGGAGGACCCTTGCTAGATTGCGGAGGGGCGGGAGCCCCTCCGTTTGATCTGAGGCAGCTCCTCAGGACCGAAGAAAAGAGCGGCCATTAACATGGCCGCTCATTAAGTCGCACCAGCCGAAAGCCAAATTTACATCTAAGCACAATGAAGCATTTGTGATAATGAAAGATATGTTATTAGTATATGAGGAGTTATTAGGATGAGAAATAGAATATATTGGTGAATAAAGAAAGGATTTAAATTTTGGAATAATATTTGTATTTTAGTCACGAGAATTAGTTTATAATGAAATGAGGGAAACTAAACCTATCCAAATTATAAATAGTGGTTATAAAAGGCTAAATTGGAATATGATAACTGGAATTAAATAAAACCTAAAAACAGGACTTGGATATGTATAACTAAAATGTTATTGATAAGTGTATAGATTGATTGAACTTTAGCTAGAAATGTACTAATATGAATGTGATATAATACCTAAGGGAAATAGAGAGGGAACCTTTATTGATGTAAACTGAGATATCTATGTATCACTCTGTTATTGGATTATTGATCACCCTATCACCACGCTGCTTCCTAATTTCCTGGTTGTTAAAATTTGAAAAATTAATAAAATTTGTTAAAAAAAAAACAATTGTGGCAAGAAAGGTCATAAAATGGGGCAACACTCACTTAACAAATGAGTCATTTAATAACAGAAATTTGGGGCTCTATTGTACAGATAGTCCTTGACTTACAATTGGGCCTGAAACTTTCATTTCTAAGTGAAACCATTAAGTTAGTTGCACCTGATTTTTATGACCTTTTTGCCATTGTCATTAATCAAATCATCACAGTTTTTAAGTGAACACTAGGTCATTAAGTGAATCGAGTTTCCCCCATTGACTTTGCTTGTTGGGAGCCAGCTGGGAAGGTCACAGATTGTGATCACGTGACCCTGGGATGCTTCAACAATCATAAACCCATGCCAGTTGCCAAGGGCCCAGGTTTTGATCATGTAGCTTAGAGATGCTGCGACAGTCATAAGTGCAAGGACTGTTGTCACTTTTTTCAGCGCCATTGTAATTTCAAACAGTCGCTAAACAAATGCTTGTAAATCAAGGACTACCTGTATGCTTAGCTACAAATAAACAAGCTATATTTTGCCTTAGCATGTTAGATATGAAATCAGGTCTGAATAGATTAATATACTTAATTTACCCACAGGTAGCAGAGCACAAAGGCAAGATTTGTTCCCCATGCCAGGCCAAAACCAATATGGTTTAGTATGAGAATCCAGGCATTGAATCAAGTGCTCCGTGTCCTTCCTTGCAGTATATAGTTCTGTAAGTGTTGCTGCTGGACATTTACAGTATGCTTGTTTGGTTGATGTTCATGTTTTTCCTTTCTTCATCATAGTCCCAGTTCGAGATGATGGTAATATGCCAGATATTCCCGCTCATCCCTGTGACAAGGAAGGTGAACGACTTGAGTGGCTGAAGAAATGAGAACCAGCAGAGTGAGAGTTACCACTGAAGAGGCAGATCTCCCCACAAGTTTCCCGTGCCTTGGTTGTATATGTGTGTTGTTCCCGGGGGCAATAAATTTCCTGTTGTATCTAAAAGCTTCTCTGTCACTGTGGTTGGAAATTTAGATGGGGGGGGGGGGGGGAACCTGGAATATTAAAAAAAATCCTTAAGGGAGGTACAGAGAAGACAGACTATGCACTGTCAGAAAATTGTTTGGAAAAAAAAAAAGGTAGTTATTTCAGTCCCCATTGTTTATTGACAGGGATTCCTTCCTTCTACCTCCCACTTCTAAATCAGGACACTGAACCAAAGTCTTGGAGGAAAATTTGACAGGGTTTATACATGCTAAGCCATAATATGATTTATTTGGTTTCAACATAGCATGATATATCAATGCAACGGTTATTTCTAAACTCAGTTCAATGATTTAATGTGGTATAGCGGCCCAGCTAATTGTGGCTTATATGCCTTATTCACTTTCCTTGGTAGAGCCAAGAGGTGCTAGTAAAAACTGCAGGCACAATTTGTGCAATGTATTAAGCCAAGCAGACTGGTTCATAAGTGTGTGCTTGTCTCCATCTTACAGAGTGTGCTGAGCTTTTAAGGCTTGTCTGAATATGTTTATCAATCCAGAATGACTGCAGTTTTGGTTACAGAAACTGGAGTTTTCCCTTTAAACACAATCTGTGTCATATTGCATTGCTACACGCACAGTATTTGCCCTCTTAAATAATTAGAATAATGTTAGGAAAGAACTGCTTTTAAAAATAAAGTTAGCTACTTTAATTCTGACTTCTGCAAGCTAAGGACTTCAGGTTTTCATGACCCCATCAGCTTTACATAGCTCCCCCTTGTATGTATGTATGCATGTACACACCTTTGCATCAGTTTGGACTCCTGGTGATTGCCTGGACAAGACCCTGAAGTTTTCTTGGAAATATTTTTGAGCAGAGGTTTGCCGTGGCCTCCTGCCTAGGGCTGAGAGTGAGTGACCGACTGATGTCATCCAGCTGGCTTTGTGCCTAAGACAGGACTAGAACTCATGGTCTCCCGATTCTAGCCTGTTGCCTTAATCATTGCATCATACTGGCTCTTTTATACCTTAGATCTTGGTTAAAGGAGGCACACCATAAGATGCACTGATAATGAGAGTCTGCACACTGTCAAGTTTAATTGGTTTAATATGCATCATTCAAATCTTGCACAAAGTAGAAGCCATAAGCTTGAAGGTTGCTAAGTTATATTTCTGTAACTCTTCAAAATCCAAAAATGCAAGCAGACTGCAGCTGTGGTTTGTTCAAATATTATCATTCCTAACTTGAGGGTATATTGGGAGCGGGGAATTCCCAATCCGTATGGCCAGCGGGAAAGTCTTGGTACTTTTTGGATGTTACCTTGAAGAGGAAATGACAGGAAAAGAGTGCTAGTTCTTGCTCTCTTCTGGACTGGCAAAGATATGCTAAGTTCTTAAACTGACACATAAAGCAATTTGCATAAATACGCAGGTCAATAGCACAGAAATTACTTCCTTTAATACAGACTTCAATTGGCCTTTTAATCATGCTGGATCTCATGATGCCATAGATGGAGATCCTGTTAAAAATCTTGAAGGAAGATTAAAAGAACTCAGCCTTCCCTCAACACGTGGTTTTCCAACCAACATCCACAGAAAATGCCACTGTAGAACGCAACAGTGATTGTTTCTGTGCACTTTCTAATGCACAAGAACCACTTTTCCCCCTTTCCCTCACCTACCAGAATTACAAATCCAGAGTCCAGAAGGGCAAGTGTGGGAATGCTGAACACTGACCTCTCAAAAGGGTTCTTCCTCAATCTTGAAAGGGTAGAAATGTTTCTGCTCAAATTCTTGCTTCCCCATTCAAAGTTTATGTACACAAGTTAAGTCCATTGTGGATTCAGTTCGGTGACTTAAGCTAATCCACTGAATATTCTTACACGTTGACTCCAAGCTTTTGTCCCTTGCTTAAACTCCATCACCACTTCTTCTACCATATATATATACATGTTTTCCTTAGATAAGGGGCCAGCCTCAGTCAAAATCAGAACAGGCACCAGGGCTAGGAAATTTTGAGTAATGGAGCAACTTGTCCTGGGGACTGGACTGCTGCCAGGCAGAGCTGAGAACATCATCCTGTTCACACTGGAAATCCTCTTCAGATTTTATCTGCAGCCACAAAAACCAAAATTTATTATTAGTTGTGCAGGAGTCATCAATCTCTGCAGTTAAAATAAGTCAGGTTTTATATATTTGCATAAGTTGACATACTGTATTTCTGTGTCATTTTAATTGTTTCTAATAAAGATATCAACCACTTCTAGATTTTGATTTCCCTCACCCACAATTCAGAACTAGGATAGCTTTTTAAGTTTGGCCAAGTTTACTAATTTAAGGAAAACAGAAATGCAGCTTTTTCCCAGTTTCTGGGGTGTGAGTGAATGTCTATCATTCTATCTTCATCACAATCCATAGATAGCATGGTGGAAGGAATAAAAACATCTAATCTAAATTCATGTTAGATAACATTCACTCCTGTGACTTCTGGATAAGCATATAATGCAATCATTTGATGGATAGGAGAAAATATGTGGTAACCATTATTTAAAAGATGAACTTAGTCCGGAAAAACAAGTAATTGTCAGAAAGAAACTAAAGATTGCCTCGCTCTGATTCGTAACAGAGAGGGAAGGTGAAACACTGTAAGGTTCCAAGGTTCTGTTATTGTAGCCTACAGTATATCAATACAGGTAGTCCCAGCTTAACAACCCAAATTGGGACAGGATTTTCCATCAATAAGCAAAGTTGTTAGGCAAAACATCATGCAACCACACTGCATACCAATGGCAGTTCCAGTAGTAGTCTTGGTTGTGCTCAATAGGCCAGAACTCATGCTTCTTCTGCCCTGTTGGGCTGGACTCTGCTTCAACTCCACCAGCCATCTATCTTTCCCACATCTCCACCCTTTGGGCTGCCTTAAAGTCTGGATACCTCTGCCACCCCAGCTGACCTTTGCTATCTTCCCCCCAATGCCAGGATGTGCCAACCTGGCTCTTCTTGAGGCAGCTGCTAGCTGCACGAGGCCCTGAAAAGACTGTGTGGAGGTCTTGCACCCAGCCAGCAGCTGCCTTGGCCAGGCATATCTTGTCAGCAGCAGGAGGAAGAAGACAGCAAAGGTCAGCTGGGAGCAGTGGGGAGTGCCAAGTAGTGGGGGCAGCAGAGGCAGGGGGCAATGGAGTACGGTGGCCAAAAGGGCAGATGGGGGGGGGGATAGGCAGGAGGTTGATTTAGATTGCAGGACCATCAAACGTTCCCAGTACCTGTACAGGGAAATCGTCCATGGGCAGCAATGTTGGGGCTGCTCGACGCATCCTCCCTTCTTTCTCCTCTCGCAGATGACGTCGCCGCTTCTTGCTGATGGGGCCTTCGCTACGGGAGAGGCTCTCTGGCTCTTGGGCAGACAGGCACCTGGGGGCTTCTTTCTCACAGGGCTCATTCCCTGCGTTGCCAGGAGTTGCAACATCTGCACTATGGATTCCTTCATCCTAAATAGAGAAAGCGATGCAACTAGAATCCTCTCACTTTAACATTTTCCCCAAATGGGAAGCCACACTATATTTACAGTATGTGGGGGGACGGGGCTCGGGGGGGGGAACAGAAAGAGACTTGGCCTTGCTTTTCTATCCAGTTTGGGGATCGAACCAATGAAGGTAGCAAAGAAATCAAGCTTGATTCCTCCCTGCAAAGGCACTTATAGCTTCATGGCATTTGGCTACCAAACTCTTCTATTTTTGCAGAAGAGGAGCTGTTCTGGAACACTGCTCATTGGGGGAGGGGCAGTGAGTTATTTATTTATTTATTTATTAATAAATAAACTACTACTCCACCCTCATTGCGTCATCAGATAATCGCCCAGCCTCCCTCTTCAGGGTGACCCGCTCCCTTCTCCAATTGGGGGGGGGGGACCACCTGGCGGGGAAGGCTGAGGAGTTTGCACAGTATCTGCATGACAAAGTCGCTCGGATCCGAGAGGGTTTGGACTCCGACTGGGTGGCCCCGGGGGAGGTGACAGGAG
>NW_015393718.1:20773-22843 GCF_001527695.2 Protobothrops mucrosquamatus | reverse complement strand
CCCCCCCGTCTGCTGGGTGGTTGCAGCAGGTTTGGGTCACTTCACATGACCCTGGGACACTGTGACCATCATAAATATGAATCAGTTGCCAAGCATCTGAATGTAAATCACAAGACCCTGGAGATGCTGCAACATTCCAGGTGCTTGGTGCTTCTTCAGGGCTCAGCAGAAGCACCAGGATCAGTGCCGAGCTCCAGCTGGAGCCTGGCGCTGATCCTGGCGCTTCCGCTGAGCCCTGACAGCCCTGAAGAAGCGCTGATCAGCTGGAAAGCGGCACTGATCCTGGTGCTTCCGCTGAACCCTGACAGCCCTGCAGCTCCAGCCGTCTCTCACTCAGGCTTGTGCGGTGCTGCCACTGGTTCAGCTCATTCCCTTCCCCGGCTACCACTTTTCTAGGATGGTCGCGTACCACCTGCCAGGTGCCAATGTACCACAGGTGGTACCTGTACCACTGGTTGAAAAGCCCTGTCCTAGCCCAATACTTGTGGAAAGAGCTAGGACTTTACAGCCTTCCAGAAGGCTAAGAGGAAAGGGTCCCTCCAGATCTCAATGAAATAAATAGAACTGTTAGTATGTATGATAATATTCTTTCCTGGAGACAAATCAAGCATTAACATGGCTCCTGACACTTGCTGACTCTTCCATAGTCTTAGAATTAAGAAACTGGAAAAAAGGAGCAAGTGTCAGGGGCACATAGATGCTCTGCTAAGTCTTAGCTCATCCACATTGTAATTACATGTCTTAGCTGCATTCACATATCGCATGCATCACTGCTGCATAAGACACAACCAAGTACACACATTATGCTAAGGCTTAAGCCATCATTTAGAAATAGTATGTATGAATTCATACAACACCCAAACAAGCAAACAATCTTAAAGATGAGAGCAATGTGTAAACCCAGCCTTATCTAAAGCTCTTTCTTACCTCCAAGACAATATCAAGGTGGCCTTGTCTGTAATCATCACCATAGGAATCCAAAACTCTCATTAGAAACCTCAGAAGAAGTAGAAAGACATTCTTTTAAACCAACTCTTTTGTATAATTGTGCTCTTTTTTAACCAGGAATCTTGTCTCACAAAATGAAAAATGGGGTGAAAACAGATCGTTTTAGATGAAAAAAGTTAAAATTAATCTCTTTGGTATAAACATGCAGCCTTTTTGTTCAGAAGCAGTGTTATCATTAAATCCTGATGAAGTACAATTCCCAGAAGACCCAGCCAGTATAGGTTATTGTTGGCAGTCCTGGGAAGGGCCGCTCAGCAAATTCTGAAAAGTCACAAGTTCCCCTTCCTAAATTAAATATCCTCTGGGTCCAATGCAGCTAGTTTTTAAAATTGTAGCACTGCACAAAGGGGAATATACGTAACACTTTGCACCTACTGTATCTTCTGACTCACCTCCTTTCCTGTTTGAGACGCAGTGTTATTCTCTGGACCTGATGGAGCCGATTTAACATTCTCTCATTCACCTATAAAGGGGATCAATATTAGCTGGACATCTTTTTTCCATTTACTCAACAATTCCCTCCTCTTCCACCTCAGTCTTCACTTAACAGTTGTGTTACTTACATTTTTCACTGTAGCTCTATGTAGTATCCACATAGTCCTTTTTCCTGAACACCTATGCTATTGTAAACAGCATGCTGGACTGGGGCCAGAAAGACCTAGGTTCAAATTTTCATCCAACCTTATATAGTAAGAGACCTCTCCCACCCTCTCTCTCAAGTCTATCTTATTTCACGAGATTGTTGTTAGAAACATTGCTAATAAACAGGGGGAAACATATTCACTCCAATCATGTACCTGTTCTAACTCCTTGCAACGCTGGGCAAGCACTTGATACTTGCGTCGAGTCATCTCCTGTTTATTTATTTATTTATTTATTTATTTATTTAATTACATTTATATCCCGCCCTTCTCCTTGCGGACTCAGGGCGGCTAACAATTGGATAAAATACAAACATATAATACACCTATTAAAATTAATTAAAAAGAAATATTTAAACTAATCTGATTAAAAGTAATTAAAACCCCTTTAAAATCCCTTAGGCCAGTCCCGCAAGCTGGA
>NW_015393718.1:12449-18051 GCF_001527695.2 Protobothrops mucrosquamatus | reverse complement strand
AAAATTTGGCAAAACACCCCTCTAAGAAGGCATATAGTTTCCTCCTTCTTAGATCCCTCCCTGCTGCCGCTAAATGCCACCTCTCGGGGTTCCAAACCCCTTCATTAAGGCCGGCCCTCGGAATCGTGTTGGGCCATGCCTGCGCGATGGGGGAGTCGCGCAGGGCCAGCAGTTCCCTCCTGGAATACAGTCCCGAGTCGTGACAGGAGGTCCAACAGCAGAGTTGGGAAGGGGAAAAGTCCTCGTGGTGGTGGTCAAGGGGTTAGATGGATTAGAAGAAGGCGACATAGTTCGTAGGTCTTTACACCCCCCATAAGAAAGAAAGAGGGAGGGGGGGAGGGAGTTGCAGTCAAAGTCGGCCAGCCAACAGCGTAGGCCTCCGGGCCCGCCGAGCCCAGTCACACAGGTCCCCAGGGCCCCCAGGCACTCACCGTCAGGCATATCTCTCCGGCCAATGCCTCCCTTGGGCCCTGTCCTCCGCCCGGGCCGTTCTTCCGCCCAGGCCGCTGTGCCACTGTGACGGCGCGCCCTCCGGGCCGCTGTATACCACACTGCTGGGCCGGCACAACCTCCGGGCCACTGTATGCCACGTCTCTGGTCACTCCTCCCTACAGGCCGTCGGGCCACCCCGGTCCCCAGGCCGCCAGGCCGCCAGGCTGCCACGCCACTAGGCCCCAGACTCTCGTCGGGCCACCAGATCTTCAACAGGCCGCAGGGCCGCCCCCGCATCGGGCCGCCCGGCAGCCGCGCCAGGCCGTTAGGCCGCCATAGCCTCGGGTCGTAGGTTTTCCCAAGGCCGCCGAGCTGCCGTCGCGTCAGGCCACTGGCGCAACATATCCTCCTCTTCCTCTTCTTCTGGTATCCCGCCATCAGCAAATTCCACCTCAGTCTCTAACTCACTTTCTAGGATATTTCCACCAAAAAGAGGGGGCAATGCCAGCTCTGAGCCAGGAGGCACTGAAAATTCTTCAAAACCCACAGCAGCCATGACTCTGTTCTAAACATTTTAAAAGAAAGCAATAAATATAAAATAACCACAGCTATATCAACTTGATCACAGTAAAATAATCCAGGGATTCACTTGAAAAACATTACATCTTTCCAAACATTTGAGCTAGTCACTCTCTGTCAGATTAACCTACCATATAGAGTTGTTGTTCTGTGTGTGTGAAATAGAAGAGAAAGAAAGAGAGAAAGGAAGAAAGAAAATATAGATCTATGAAATAAAGAGGTAAATCCCCTTTTCCACCAATACTTAAAATAGGATACAGGTGATTTATAGTCACCTCTATTGATATATTTAGAGTATGTAATAATTCTGTTGATATTTTTGTGAAAATAAGTCCTGATTAATTAAATGTGACCTGTTTTTGATCATATAAGATTGCATGCTTTCCCTTTGGTTACTACAGGTAGTCCTTGACTTACAACCATTCATTTAGCGATAATTCAAAGTTACAGTAGCATTTTAAAAAAGTGAATTACAACCAGCCCTTGCACTTACAACTGTCACTGCATCCCCACAGTCACATGATCAAAATATGATTGCTTGGCAACTGGCATATATTTACCATGTTTGCAGCATCCTGAGATCATCTGATTGTCATCTGCAACTTTCCTGGTCAGGTTCTGACAAGCAAAGTCAATGGGGAAGCTGGATTTGCTTAATGACCTTGTGATTCACTTAACAACTACAGTAATTTGCTTAACAACAAAGACAAAAAAGGTCGTAAAATCAGGTGTGACTCACTTAGCAACAGGAATTCTGGTCCCAAGTCAAGAATTACCTGTAAGTTGAAAACAAATGCAGAGAATATAACTTAAGAAAACCACTTCCAAACTGTTGCCCTTCGCATTTCGTGCATTTGGAAATTCCCAGGTAATCACCATACTTGTTAGGAAAACGGAAAATGCAACCTCAACACAGAGTACCAAGCTGAATTATGCTTGGTTTGAATTACAGTATCACAAGATAAGTAACAATTATTCTAGTGAACTGACTAGAAGGGCTTAATTCAAGTCAGAAAGAGGCATCCGTTAACGCTTCTACAAAGAGGGGAAGCTCCACTTTTTGAGAGTGAACTTACAACTCCGGACCGGGAATAGTAAGAGCCCAACACCAGCGAACAGTGTCAGGCTGCAAAATGCCAACTTCCCAAAATGAGATTTTTCCGATATCAAACCTACCTGTCTCTACGTTACTCCCACCTTTTTCAAAGAGACCACGAAAAATACAGGGACGACCTGACGCTGATTGATGACGTATTCAAGCAGCTAAGAAAAGCGCTGTAGCAACAAAGAAGTTTCGTGCCCGCGGTTTAATTGGAGGAAGGGAGGCGTCGCACTCCGATGATCTCTGAGCATAAGTTGACCCGACCCTGACAGAAGAGTCTGTCGTATTGCATTTACGTAAACGGAGCGTTTTTTCGATCCTGTTCCTCCCATAGTTTCATGAATGGAGAGAAGGCCGCACAGAAAGGGATGATGATGTAACATGGGTTCCGGAAGTCCGTAGTCATAGAGTAGGCATTGTAGAAGCCGAGCCATCGTTCGAAACGGAACGTTTCCTGCAATTACTGTATTTCCAGGCGTCCATCGAGTTAAGAGGGCAAGACAAGCCCTTTGCTCATCGGCGTTACGCCACGCAAATGGCGTCCAAACCGGAATCGGAAGTAATATGCCTTAGGCTACTTCTTTCTTCAGTTCTTAGTTTCGCGTTTGGGGCTTCCATGATGAACGTAGGAGCGACGTGCTTTGTTGCGTGACGGCTTTAACGGGGGACTGAGAAGAAGCCGGAGCGGCGTTGTGAAGTGAAGAAGAAGCCGGTGAGGAGGAATAGAAATCCTTAATAAGTGGAGGAGACTGGACTGGGGTTAATGCCTTGTTTAATCTCCAGACTGATTGAAACGCTAATTCTCCCCCCCCCCGGTCCTCCTAACAACCCTCTGAGGTAGGCTAGGAGGGGCCGCTTGGGGCTCAGCTGGCTTGGCGAACCCTATGGCCCATTGAGAGATCCTAACTGGCTCTCCCCAGTATTTTCGCAGCTGCTCTGCCTGGCCTCTCGATCATACTTTAGTACTTGGCTACTGTAACCATACGCCTTTTATTATATTATAAAAAACGGTCTGTTATTTCAGAAAACTGCCCTCTAGATTTAATTGTTTTTCTTGGTTTTGCTCTTCAATTTTCCTTTGTAAAGCAGAGTTATAAACAATTGTTTTTATCTTTATGATTTCACAGTTTTATTTATAATATAAAATGCAAAAGCAATTAGGAAAAATAAGGGGGGGAAAGGAGAAGTGTAGAAAAGAAGGGAGAAAAGAAAAAAAAGGCATTGACTTTCGACTCCCTCTGGTGCAGTAGAGAATAAAACAGTAACATCAAACCTCAGCTTTTTACTTTAACATAATAGTATAAACTAGCCATTTCTATAACAACAAATCTATCTACTCAGTAAAACCCAAAATCAAAGTATCTTTATGAACCTATTTCGGATTTGCCTTTTTCAAGTTTGTCGTTCATTTTTTCCAGGAAAATATGGCTATTATAAGTATTATGCCATATTCATAGTGGAGCTCCCTCCCTTCTCTCCCCCCCCCCCATTTCCTGATATACCTCTATGAGTTTTCATGGGCTGAGAGAAAGGATAGGTCTTCATACTGTCATGCAGGTGCCGCAACTTAGGAACTTGTGTCAGATGCCTTTTATGTAATTGTGACATTTGTACAACATTGTGTGTGTCATAATTTTGAGATCGGTATGAATTGTTATATACAGCCTTCTTTTACCTCAACACCATTCCCTCCCTGTCCCAATTTTCTTGTATTGGAGCTGTTACTATTTTTACTCTTCTTTTTTAGTAGGTTCTGCATAACAAAATGTCACACATTTAGTATCACAGTAGAGTTTTTTACAACATGCTTCACTTGGCTACTGAAAAAACTCATTTGGGGGGGGGGGTTTGCATGCTACATTGACACATGTAATAAACCAGATATCATGTGCATACAACGCATAACCCGCTAGGTTTTCTTTCGGAGATATTTCCTTACCAGATTCCTCAATGCCTTCAAAAATGGCGGAGCTTCTAAAGTGCTAACTTTGCTGGAAAAAATTTTTTTTAATTAAGGGAGATATTCTGAGATGTATCTGCCTTGAAAAAACACATGTTAATTGTATAGTGCAGTCAAACATCACAAGATGACCACGGGAAATATTTTGACATTTGGTATAATGTCATAAAATGTTTTATGATAATTTTTATATCATAAAATGTTTTATAAAATTTGTTAAATTTCAGTTCTATGGGAGTCATTGGTTCCAGCTTTTGGACATACTCTCTAAGTTAGCCCATTTGAGATAACCTTGATTCAAAAATCATTGCCCTCCAATGCACCATTTCCCCAAGTTAAAGGTTACACATAGACAAACAGGAAAGTTTTAGTAGTATATTAGACAATCTGTACTGTTGGGTCATCCTTTCAGGGATATTTCCTTACCAGACTTCAAAAGTGACAGAAGTCCTAATACTGCCTTCACTGGAAAAAATAGGATACATTCAGAGACGTATCTGCCTTGAAAATAGCCATGTTGTATAGCACAGTCAAATATCAGCATAGGAAATGTTTTATGTTTTGTGTTATGTCATATTCTGCTATATGATAATTATAAATGTTCTATAATTACTATATTTCAATTCCACAGGAATTTGGGGTCCCAAAGGTGAGAGGGGAAGGCTGGGAAGTTCACATGTTTTTTTAGGAATGATTGTTGGTATGTACCATGGCGTGTTTGGAAGTACTCGGAAGGCTGAAGGATTCTATGATAGAAACTAAGATATTAGAAAGGACATATTGGGAGGAACTAGTAAGATCTGAAATTTTTTGACTGAAATGGATTCAATAGGAAAGCAATTACAACTGTGGTAAGGAAGAAATCCCTTCAGACAGAATGAAAGAGAAAGGAATTGATGGGCTTAGCATCCCGGATTGTTGTGCTTATTCAGATTCTAAGATTGTGTATTACTTTCTAGAGAGTTCCATAGATTACAATTATTACATGGTAACAGCCTTACCAAGGATTATATTCCTTTACTGGCATCTGGAAACTGAAATCCTACCTTCTGAAGGGTGGTTGGTTGCAGAAATATAGTATTGGAACTGTTTCCAAGCCAGTAATGAGAGGAAAGATTAATGTAAGGCTGAATCGTAATTTAATTACTTTAGGGTGTTTTTTTTATTAGCCCTGGTTTGACTGACTTCTCTAATCCAGTTTTATTCTCTTTTCAGCCTTGATCCACCATGTCTTTAGCAGATGAGCTTTTGGCTGACCTTGAAGAGGCAGCGGAGGAAGAAGATGGCAGTTTTGCAGATGAAGAGGATGAGTCTCCCATTTATTTATTTATTATTTATTTATTGAATTTATATACCGCCCTATCTCCCTTACGGGACTCAGGGCGGTGAACAGGCGATAATAAAAACCATGATAAATATAGGCAGTTCTAAAATCAAATTAAATAACGGGCCTGTTCTAAAAACACACCCATACAAAAACCCCCACTAAAACATAATCAAACTACGCCAGGCCGGCCGCACGGAATAGA
>NW_015393718.1:10700-12160 GCF_001527695.2 Protobothrops mucrosquamatus | reverse complement strand
GTAACCAGGGGCAAAAGTGCATGCAGAATTAGAAAGGGCTAAGCTACCTCCTGAGTAGCAGCTTCTAAGCACTGTTAATGAAGTACGGCAGATGTTAGTTGTAGAATTCAAGGACAAGTTCTTTTCTTCCCCAGCAAGGGAAGCTCTCAAGCCGATGTGTGTATGTATGTTTATCTTTATGCCTTGCAGTTCTTGTTCAGTGTGGAGAAGAAAAGATGAAAGGCAACCACCATGTAACCAAAATGGTGGTTACCTGAAGCTTGTCAATTAGTCCTCCACTAGCTTCTGTCATTAGATTCCATGGAGTCTCTTTATGTTTATGGTCCGGCTTGTTGCTTGTTATCAGTATTTGATGTTGCTGCTAGATCCCAAACCACAGTCTGGGATTTCCTGCTGGTTGTAGCCTTGGGATAACTCCTCTTCATCTTCGCCTCCTTGTCCTCTTATCATTCTCTCCATTCCACATACACATATAAATTTTGCATAGTGAAATGTTAACAGCCAGCTTAGAAAGACGCGCCAGAATGGGACTTGTATTCACTTCGACTCCAGCCTCCTGCCTTAGGTAGAAAAATGATGGCCTCTCCAGTAGTTAAAAAGAGTTAAAAGTAGGTTAAAATAGGTTAAAAATGGGTAGATTAAAAATGCAATGTTAAAAAGGGTTAAAAAGTTAAAATTAAAATAAAATAAAACAGAGCTTTTGCTTTTGAGGAGATGCCTGCAGAAGAGAGAAGGATGGGTGGGTGTTGCCTTGACATATGACTGTAATTGAGTCTGGAATTAAGGTTTAAGATGTCCATGAAGAGATGCAACTGGATCTGGCAACTGATTCGGTCAAGAGTATTGCCAAACTGTGGGATAGCAAAATGGTAAGAGAAATAGACATCTTTCATATAGAAGAGGACTCGCCAATTTAATATGTTTGTGAAGTTGTTGGAATATAGCATAAGTCACTCCATCTTGTAACCTTCAGTATGCTTAATTCTACACTTCTTCATGCCTACGTGTTAGGCTGCAATCTGCAGCTGCAAACACGTAAGGACAGAGAACTAAGAAGCAAGTCAACAAAGCTGTCTACACAAGCTATATTATCACTTCCTGATAAGACCTTCCAGTGTGAACCACAATGGCAACTTTTCCTTGAACTGTTAGTTGTATAAGCCATGTAATAGATAAGATACATTTTGTAAAACTTTGGCTGTCTCTAACCTCCTAAACTCTCCCTGTTTGCCTCCCCCGGCTCACCCCCCTGCTTGTCGCTTCTGCCTGCAATTTGCTTTGATGATTGCTAATAAAAGAGGTCCCCAGAGACTATTCTGGGCTGATCTCATCCCGAGGAAACCTGGTATGGTGTCTTCATATGACAACTCATGAATCGGCCCCCGGACGAGGTCTGAAACCAAGCCGGGAGACTCAGGTCCCGGTTTTCTACAACTGGTGACCCCGACGTGATTCCTTGC
>NW_015393718.1:4976-7368 GCF_001527695.2 Protobothrops mucrosquamatus | reverse complement strand
CTTTGATTTTCATGAAATGTTTGGTTCTTGGTTCCCCAAACTTCCTGGACTCCAAGCTATTGTAGCTTTAATTGGACTGATTGCTTTAGGCTGTATTGTCATACCTTGTGTTTTACCCATCTTTGTAAAAATTATGTCAAAAGGTTTATCTTTGTTAGCGGAAAAACGTGCAACAGCTCAAATAATGGCTCTATGGCAATGCTCTGACCCAGTACGATATCATCTTTTAACTATGGAAGCTGACCATGATGACATCAACACAGGAGACAGACTGTCCCATCCTGAGTTATCAACTGAAGGAAAACTTACTACCTTTAAAGCCAACCTATTTATCGAACTGACCAATGAATCAGAAGATAAAGATGACTTGACAAACTTTAGTCTGCATAGTACCAACATGTATGAAATGCAACAAAAAAAACTTTTGGGTTTAAGCTTAAAAAAACAAAAAAGGAGGAGATGTTGGAATATAGCATAAGTCACTCCATCTTGTAACCTTCAGTATGCTTAATTCTACACTTCTTCATGCCTACGTGTTAGGCTGCAATCTGCAGCTGCAAACACGTAAGGACAGAGAACTAAGAAGCAAGTCAACAAAGCTGTCTACACAAGCTATATTATCACTTCCTGATAAGACCTTCCAGTGTGAACCACAATGGCAACTTTTCCTTGAACTGTTAGTTGTATAAGCCATGTAATAGATAAGATACATTTTGTAAAACTTTGGCTATCTCTAACCTCCTAAACTCTCCCTGTTTGCCTCCCCCGGCTCACCCCCCTGCTTGTCGCTTCTGCCTGCAATTTGCTTTGATGATTGCTAATAAAAGAGGTCCCCAGAGACTATTCTGGGCTGATCTCATCCCGAGGAAACCTGGTATGGTGTCTTCATATGACAACTCATGAATCGGCCCCCGGACGAGGTCTGAAACCAAGCCGGGAGACTCAGGTCCCGGTTTTCTACATGAAGTCATCTCTATGATCATGCCAATTTGACCAGAGGGAGGTGCAGTCAAAAATAAAATATACTGTACCTTGGAAATTAGAAAGGTACTAAATGTCCCTTAAATGGCTTTCGGTTAAATAAGGTTATATTTCAGAATTGATTTTGGCCTCAACACCACATGTTCTGTAACCTGCCATTACTGTTTTACACTCTGAAGTTCACGATGGAGGGAAAGCATGACCTTAGATCTTTTTATTCCTTTTGTGCAGATCTTTTTATTCCTTTTGTGCAGTTTGCTGAAATTATGTTGAAGATTGAGGAGTACATCAGTAAGCAACCAAAAGCATCTGAAGGTATTGTTTGATTCATATTTGTCTATGAAGAAACAGCAGTATTGATAACACTTATCTTAATTTTTTTGAACCTATTGAGGTCACATCCTGTTCCTGCATTAAGACAGCTCATTTCCCTTCCGTCAAGAGCTTGGACATGTCTATGAACCCACATCACAGTCAGCTGCACTGCATAGATTTCGACTATCATCTTTTTCTCTCCCCAGTTCTAGGTCCAGTAGAGGCTGCTCCCGAATACAGAGTCATTGTGGATGCCAATAACCTCACCGTAGAGATTGAGAATGAACTGAGTGAGTGAAAAACCTTGGCTGCTGATTTGGGATAGGGCAAGGAATGCACTGTATTAGGTGTTATATAGTGATACATCTGTACTGATATCAATACAATGGATTTCTGGGAAAGGAATATGAATTAACAGTGTAGAAGTATGAGGTACAAGGATATATAAGTGGGCTAATTGTTATGCCATGAAATGCATGGCAGTTCAAAAGCTGTTTTAGGAAATGTTCCTCTTTCAGCAACAAAAAATTAAGCCTGGACTATTTCTAGAGAATTTTTTTGATTTAGCAGTATTAAAATAAACTATGGCAGAATACTTTTGATGGCTGGCTTTGTTTTTTTTTTCTGCTATCAGGCTCTAAAAACCAAGAAAGACTTGCTGAGATTCTCTTAGCGATTTCTTTTACAAGTAATCCTCAATTTACAACCACAATTGATCCCATAATTTCCATTGCGAAGCCAAATAGTTAAGTACGTTTTGCTCCATTTTATGACCTTTCGTGCCACATTTGTTAAGTGAATCATTGTAGCTGTTAAGTCAGTAACCTGGTTGTTAAGTGAATCTGGCTTCCCCATTGACTTTGCTGGTCAGAGGGTTGCAAAGGTTGATCCTCACCCAGGCTTCAAATGGTCCAGAATGCGGCCGCGCGGGCGGTGTTGGGAGGGACTCGTCGCTCCCATGTGACACCGCTACTGCGCGAGCTGCACTGGTTGCCAGTGGCCTTCCGGGTGCGCTTTAAGGTGTTAGTTACCACCTTTAAAGCGCTTCATGGCATAGGACCCGGTTATCTCCGAGACCGCCTTCTGCCGCAGATCC
>NW_015393718.1:0-2883 GCF_001527695.2 Protobothrops mucrosquamatus | reverse complement strand
AGCTTTTGTCCGTCACAGAGGTCCAAATGGCCACCACCTCCCTTTTATAGCCTGTGGGGTGTGGTCCAGTGACTCAGCTTAATCTCTGGCACGTCTCCTTTTCTGCTGCGCACGCTTGTCGCTCCTACGCTGGCGTGGATCCAGCCACAACTTCTCTTCCTCACTATCTGAAACACCTGGCTCCTGGCCAATCTCAGAACCACCTGGCTCCTGGTCAATCTCTTCTCCGTCGGGAGACACCCGAGGCCTTGCCAAAGAGGAGGGTCCTGGAGAGGGAGGCCTGGCCATCTCCTCTCCTTCATGTTCGGAGCCTTCTTCCTCCGATAAGAGGGGCTCACAAGACGGAGCCACAACACTGAGCCACAGAAGTTCTTCCATGTGTATAGGAAGATAACGAGAACACTAACATTTGTTTCTCTGAAATATTTTTTAGACTTTGTTCTCAGCCAGATGTGCACACTGACTTAAAAAGATGCCTAAGGTTGTCCTTCAGGCTTGTTGTGCACAAGGCATGACAGAAGGAATTGGAAAGGATGAGGGGGAAAAAACAGGCTCTGTTTTTAGTTACAAAAGCTGAAGGAAGCACCTTGCAGTGCTACATCTCTGGCAAGGATGAGACTGAGGGGTTAGATAATATTCTATAGAGAATAGAATAGAATATAACTAGAATACAGAGAATAGAAGCTTCAGCCTCTTGGTTCATCTATGGTTCATCTATTAATGAACAATTCCAGAACAGGCTTATCTGACGGCCTGGCATTTTGAAATCAGATGAAGTATCTGTGGTATTTCTCACAGTGCCAATCAACCCAGCATGTATTTGTACAAAAATTCCTGGCTGATATCAAAAGCTAACCTTCAAATGTCGGACATTTGCAGGAACTGGGCAACAGTTTGGACAAATGCAAGAACAACGAAAACCTTCAACAGATTCTTACCAATGCCACAATCATGGTGGTCAGTGTCACTGCATCCACTACCCAAGGGTAAGGTGGGTACTCTGTAAGAACCGAGGGGAGGATTTAGAAGGGATTTGGGAGATCAGGTCTGGGTAGGGGCTGGGGCTGGGGCCAAATCCACACACAGGGCCAAAAACCCCCCACAGATTGTTCCACTCCTGACCGAAGGTGGGGCATTCCTTTAATTCTTAATTCTTTGCACACTGAGAGAAAAGATCTTCCAGCCTTCTCTTTGGTGTGCTTTTCTTCACCTTCATCTAAGACAGTGGTTCTCAACCTTTTTAATGCCGCGACCCCAACCGGTCGTAAGTCGAGGACTAAACCGGTCGTAAGTCGAGGACTACCCAACCGGTCGTAAGTCGAGGACTTTCCCTGCCCGGGAGCGCCACGCATGCGTGGTTCCGCCCCCTGCGCCGGCCGAGGCGTAGCTGGCAAGCGGCAGAGACGGAGCAGGCCGACCACCAACTGGCCCAGCCCAAGGGAGGTAAGGCACCCGCCGGAAAAGGGGAAAAAAATGGACAAAAAAAATGGCGGACAGCCTTGCTTGGCGACCCCCGTGAAATGGTCGATCGACCCCAAATGGGGTCCCGACCCACAGGTTGAGAACCACTGATCTAAGAGAGGAGGACTGCTTAGGTATTTAAGAAAGCTTACAAGAATGAGTAGCGCTCCAGCAGAATTGATATACTTTTAACCATTATAGTAGTTTTCCATTAGAGGATTGTATATTCTTCATGATGGGTGAAAAAGTGCCAGAGTTCAAATGAAAGTGGGGTGGGTGGGGGGTTGTGCTGCTTGTACATTGATGTCTGACAATACTGACTATATTTAAGAAGGGTAGGCAGATAAGAAAGTTGTGTATCTAGCTTTTTTCTAAGTATACTTGAGAGTAGAAATAAAAATGTTAGCATAATTCAGATATTATTCTTGATGCAGCTTGCCTGCATCGCCGAAAATCAGGAAAACATTACCTTATTATCTCAGCCCTTACATATGTTCCTGAATCTTGCAAACTCTGAAAAGTGTTTCATTTTTTCTCCCTTCCCTAACTCTGTGCCCTTCAGATTCCAGCATAGATAAAGGAATGAAAAGAGTTAACATCCAAATCCACTACATCTAAAGCCAAACTTAGTCCCACCAGGCTAGGGAAGATGGAACTAATATCTATAGGATGCTACTGAGAGACCCTAATGAAAAGGACCTTGCTTTAGCATGTTGCTAATATCAATGATGCAAAATGAATATGAAATTACAAGAGGGCCCTTTCTGTCACTGCAGGCAACAGTTGACCGAGGAAGAACTAGAACGCATTGAGGAGTCCTGTGACATGGCCCTCGAGCTGAACCAATCGAAGCACCGCATCTATGAGTATGTGGAATCCCGTATGTCCTTCATTGCCCCAAATTTGTCCATCATTGTTGGGGCCTCCACTGCTGCCAAGATCATGGGTAAGTTTGTTGCTGGAGAGCTGTGCGCTGCACATAGAGTTTTTGACTAAGCTGTAGAGTTGCAGGAAATATGTGGTTTTTAGAGGGAAGTTAAATCTTTCCCCTCTGAAAGGATGATTTTGTTTTGTTATTAGGAGAAACTATTTTGCCCTTATACTTCAGCTTTATCAGAATAATTCACAAGTGAGCTGTTTTTTCATTTAAAACTACGGAACCAAGAAATGCCTGGCTGAACAGTAAAGATTCTATTTCTGATATACAATTAATTCTGGCAAATCGCTTCAAGGTACTGACTATCATCTTTAAGGCGCTCCATGGCAGCGGACCAGGATACCTTCGAGACCGCCTTCTGCCACAGATTACCTCCCATCGGCCAGTACGCTCCCACAGGGTGGGTCTCCTCAGGGTGCCGTCGGCCAGACAGTGCCGGCTGGCGACCCCAAGGGGGAGGGCCTTCTCTGTGGGAGCTCCCACCC
>NW_015393717.1:30965-33404 GCF_001527695.2 Protobothrops mucrosquamatus | reverse complement strand
TTAAAAAAAGTCTTTCTTCCACTTTGGGTAATTTAAATTCAGAGAAGGAGGCACATAGTCCTTCAGGAGGCAAAAAACATTTTTTGTTTTTTTTTAGAGAAAGCAAGTCCTATCTTCTCAGCCCAAATTGGTATGTTGCAATACAAAAGCAAGGATCAGCATTTTCCATCTTGTTTGCTAATTTCAAACTTGATTCCCACTGAGGTTTTGGATCCAGATCCAGAATAAATAATCCACTCTTCGCTCAACACTGTGGGAGGCATGTGGGAATTGCAACATCTTCTTGCCTGCCGTGGGCATGCAGTCAGGGAGCATCTCTGAAGAAGAAGCTTTGACCCCAGATGCTCCCCCAAAGCTGAAAATGGATAGGCTGTGACTTCTTGACTTTTTATTTTGCTAAGCCACTCAGAGGCTGCTTACAAACTGGATGGGTGGATGGATGGATGGATGGAGGGAGGGAGGGAGGGAGGGAGGGATGGATGGAGAGAGAGAGAGAGAGACAGTCAGATAGACAGATCTTGTCATACACTAGATAGATAGATAGATAGATAGATAGATAGATAGATAGATAGATAGATAGATAGATAGATAGATAGATAGATACATACATACATACATACATACATACATAGATGACAGATAGATGATTGATTGATTGATAGATAGATGATAGATAGATAGATAGATAGATAGATAGATAGATAGATAGATAGATAGATAGATAGATGACAGATGATTGATTGATAGATGAGAGATGAGAGATGAGAGAGAGAGAGAGAGACCGAAATAGATAGATAGATAGATAGATGATAGATAGATAGATAGATAGATAGATAGATACATACATACATACATACATACATACATGATAGATAGATGATTATAGATGATAGATAGATAGATAGATAGATAGATAGATAGATAGATAGATAGGTAGGTAGGTAGGTAGGTAGGTAGGTAGGTAGGTAGGTAGGTAGGTAGGTAGGTAGACAGACAGACAGACAGACAGACAGACAGACAGACAGATAGATAATTAATGTCATAGAGATGAGACAGAGTGTGTCTATGGAAATTCTCAATCATACAAGTTGTGGTCATCCCAAAGGTGCTTTTTCCAAAAGGCAACTGGACTTTCTTGGTTTTTTCCTTGAAAACATTTCACTTCTCATCCAAGAAGCTTCTTCAGTTCTGGCTGAAGGGTGGGGAATGGAAGGATTTATATTCTTTGCAATCCTCTGGTCATTAGCACTCTGAAGGTTGGTCTAAGAGTCACCGAGGTCACTTGGAGGTTTGTCTGTATCCTCAGAGTCACCTGAATCAGGGTGCAAATGGGTGTGGAGCCTTCTTGGGACTGCTGAAAGGACTGTGCTGTAGACAGGAGATAGGTGGTGTCTTATCCCTCCCCCTCTGTTGAGAGAGGGCTGTTCAAGCTTAATGTCCATGGCCTCTTTGATTCTCTTTCAAACCAGCACTCCTCTCTGTCCAGAATGTGGATCTTGCTTTCTTCAGAAGAATGGCCTTTGTCAGGGGTAGGCAACCTTGTCTCCTTTATGACTCGTGGACTTCAACTCCCAGAATTCCTGAGCCAGCATGGCTCAGCATGGAAACCTCTCCCTTTCCCCTCAGCATGGCTGGCTCAGGAATTCTGGGAATTGAAGTCCACGAGTCATAAAGCGGCCTAGGCCTAGACCAGGGATAGGCAATCTTGTCTCCTGTATGACTCGTGGACTTCAACTCCCAGAATTCCTGAGCCAGCATGGCTCAGCTTGGAAACCTCTCCCTTTCCCCTCAGCATGGCTGGCTCAGGAATTCTGGGAGTTGAAGTCCACGAGTCATAAAAGAGCCAAGGTTGCCTACCCCCGGCCTTTGTCTTTCAATTGCAGATGGACTGCTGAATCTTGTCTTGATCGGTTTGTTCTCCTGTGTTGTGCCATGAGTTTGTGGAGGGGTGGTTTTGTTTCCCCAATGCACAGGTCTGCACATGGCTCATTGCATTGCCCTGCTTATACCACAATGCCAAGAAAACCACCAGGAATCAACACTGACTCGAAGGCACACACACACACACACACCGTATCTGCAATGTGCATTCTACACTTCTGCAAGATACAGGAGGTCTGATTCTAGTTCAGGGGTAGGCAACCTTGGCTCTTTTATGACTCATGGACTTCAACTCCCAGAATTCCTGAGCCAGCCGTGCTGAGGGGAAAGGGAGAGGTTTCCATGCTGAGCCATGCTGGCTCAGGAATTCTGGGAGTTGAAGTCCACCAGTCATGAAGGGGCCAAAGTTTCCCTCATGCTGGCTCAGGAATTCTGGGAGTTGAAGTCCACCAGTCATGAAGGGGCCAAAGTTTCCCTCATGCTGGCTCAGGAATTCTGAGAGTTGAAGTCCACCAGTCATGAAGGGGCCAAAGTTTCCCTCATGCTGGCTCAGGAATT
>NW_015393717.1:25133-27737 GCF_001527695.2 Protobothrops mucrosquamatus | reverse complement strand
CCAGTTCTGTCTTATCTTTCATAGCCATTGTAAGCCTGTCCATCTCTGCACATGATAAAATTTTATACAGGATTTCTTCTTCCGTTGGAATTCCCTTATTCCTCCAATTTTGAGCATAAACCAATCTGGAAGCCGTTAGAATGTGTAGCATCAAATAGAGTATGCCTTTGTCATACTTCTGCGTTGTTATACCTAATAGAAAAAATCTGGTTTTAACTCTACCACTCGCTCTAGTATTTCTTCCAACCATTCTTTAACCTTAGTCCAAAAATCACAAGCTCGCGGGCACTCCCACCACATATGATAGTATGTTCCAATTGCCAGATTACATTTCCAACATTTAGAAGAAACGTTGGGACCCATTTTAGTTAATCTTATGGGCGGGAGATGCAAAAGTGGCATTTCTACTGTACCCTTTTCCCAAAAGGGTTCCACAATTTTGGCCACTACTGTACATTTTAGTATCCTTTCTCATTCAATTTCCTTCTGCCCCCAGTATGTGCAAGTATGGATATTTACTGCATCAGGTCTGCTTCTTTGCACGCTTGCTTTTTTTCAGAACAGCAATAAAAAAAATTTTTTAAAAAAGCTTTTGTTATTTCCCCCCCCATGCTAATTGGGGAGAAACGTTATTGTACCGCCACTGTATGTGGTTGAAAAAAAATAACTGCTGATGATTTTCGTAAGAAATCACACATTCTTAGAGAATCCAGGAAGCTCCATTCATTCATTAGAAAACCACAAAGGGTGGGAAAATTTGAGGTCTTCAAAAGATCATCAGTGATCAGAAGCAATTTGGTATCCTCAAAGAAGAGAACCCGACTTTGACATTTGGGGCATTTTTTTTTTAATGGGAGAGAAGGCCCCTGATCTTTGATTGAAAGATTTAGGTGCTGTCCCTACACACTTCTGAAGAAGATCGCTAACGTTGTGAAGCATTTGTTTCCAAAACCCCGTCCAGTTTTCCATGATAATCAATTTCTCTAGAAGTGAGGGAATTCGTGCCCTCGGTGGTCACACACGTCAAAGAAATGTTGACTTTTCCAACTGAAATTAAACTGAAACGAACTCAGTCAAGGTCAAATTGAAACGAAAAAGAAATAAACTCAGTGTTAAAAACTTCAAATGGCAATAGTGGGTACCTTTGTTTAGCAGTAGGGTGAATTTACAGAATAACAGAGTTGGAAGGGACCTTGGAGGTCATCTAGTCCAACCTCCTGCTCAGCCAGGAGACCCTATATCATTTCGGACAAATGGCTGTCCAGTCTCTTCTTAAAAACCTCCAGTGTTGGAGCATTCACCGCTTCTGGAGGCAGGTTGTTCCACTGGTTAATTGTTCTGACTGTCAGGACGTTTCTCCTTAGTTCTTGGTTGCTTCTCTCCTTGGTTAGTTTCCAACCATTGCTTGTTATTTTGCCTGTCTGTGCTTTGGAGTCCCTCTTCTTTGTATCAGCCCTCGGATATTGGAGCACTGCTATCACGTGAAGTATTAATACCACTTTACAATGCCTTGGTAAGGCCACACTTGGAATACTGCATCCAGTTTTGGTCACCGCGATGTAAAAAAGATGTTGAGACTCTAGAAAGAGTACAGAGAAGAGCAACAAAGATGATTAGGGGACTGGAGGCTAAAGCATATGAGGAACGGCTGCTGGAATTGGGTATGTCTAGTTTAATGAAGAGAAGGACGAGGGGGGACATGATAGCAGTCTTCCAATATCTCAGGGGCTTCCCCAAAGAAGAGGGAGTCAAGCTATTCTCCAAAGCGCCTGAAGGCAGGACAAGAAGCAACGGATGGAAACTAATCAAGGAGAGAAGCAACCTAGAACTAAGGAGAAACTTCCTGACAGTTAGAACAATTAACCAGTGGAACAACCTGCCTCCAGAAGTGGTGAACGCGCCAACACTGGAAGTTTTTAAGAAGAGACTGGACAGCCATTTGTCCGAAATGGTATAGGGTTTCCTGCCTGAGCAGGGGGTTGGACTAGATGACCTCCAAGATCCCTTCCAACTTTATCATTATTATTATTATTATTATTATCTCACCCTTAATCCTACTTTTCATTAAGCTAAACATACTCAATTCCTACAATGTTCTTCATATGTTTTAACCTCCAATCTTCTTTGCTGCTCTTCTCTGCACCCACATTTTTTTTATATAACAAGGCAACCCAAATTGGGTGCAATATTCCATCCAGATCATAACCTTTATAAAGGATGTGTGGAGAATGTGACACATCATTAATTGTGATCCTGGCATATGCCGCGTGGGGCACCATTGATTCTGAGGTTCTGGGTACAACTGCGATCATTGCTGGCAACTCATTCAGGTCTAACTTGAAATGAGGTGCCAATGCAGTTTGAAGGCAACTCAATGAAATCCACCCTTATGAATCAAGACTTTGAATCCCATTGTTCTTTTGATCAGCTTGATCTTGCCTAACGTTTGATGAACTTTAGACCCTGTGCGGAAATAGCTTTTTTCAAAATGAATCAACAAGTCCCATTAAACTGACTGAGTTTGCATTGTCTGGCAGAGAGAGAGAGAGAGAGAGAGAGAGAGAGAGAGAGAGAGAGAGAGAGAGAGAGAGAGAGAGAGAGAGA
>NW_015393717.1:19810-21656 GCF_001527695.2 Protobothrops mucrosquamatus | reverse complement strand
TAAAAGTATTTTAATCGGAAACACAGCTGGGAATATTTGGTTTTAATTCGGCTTTTATCAGGGTTTATTCTTTTGTATTTTTGTATTGTGTATTTTTTGTATTTTGGGTATATTATTTGTTTTTAATATGCTGTGAACCGCCCTGAGTCCTATGGGAGAAGGGCGGTATACAAATTAAAATAATAAATAAATAAAATAATAAATCGCTTCCTCCGGTGAATTCCCCCACGTGACATGGCCAAAATAAGTGAGACACAGTTTTGTGATTTTGCCTTCCAGTGACACATCTGGTGTTACGTGCTCCAATGCTTGCTTGTACAGGTCACTTTTGCTGTCCAAGGAACAGGCAGGAGACTTCTCCAGCACAACCGCTCAAACAAGTCGATTCTCTTCCTGTCTTGCTTTTTCAAGGTCCATAGGGAGAAGCAAAAGACAGGGTCTCTACCGACCGTTCCAGAAGACCCATTGTGTCATGGAAAAACCGACACTCTGGAGCTTGCCCTCCCACCAACCTTTTGAAAAAGGGGAACAACCAGCTTGTTCTTATCTTCAAGGCATGATCAAAGTAGACCGGCCGATTGTCGTGGGCCGACCCAGTCTTGCCAAATGCTTTAATTTGTACCTGGGAGTTAATAGGAAGCCAGCGTAGGGCCATAAAACAGATGTCAGGTGGGCCCATTGATGAGCACCAGTGAGTACTTGGAACATGACCTTCTACACCAGCTGAACCTTGATAAAGATAGTTCCATGGACAGCATGTAAGCTAATCAGATAGTGATGGAGGTCTCAGCCACTACAGCTTGTCCTCGACTTGCAACAATTCATTTAGTGACCATTCGAAGTTACAACGGCACTGAAAAAGGTGACTTACGATTGTTTTTCACACTTACGGCTGTTGTATTGTAGCATCCCCATGATCCACATGATCAAAATTCAGATGCTTGGCCATTGGTTCATATTTATGATGGTTGCAGGGTCCCCAGGCCATGTTTTATGACCTTCTGACAAGCAAAGTCAATGAGGAAAGCCAGTTTCACTTAACAACCGTGCTAGTAACTGAGCAACTACAGTAATTCACTTAACAACAAGCCACTTTACAATGCCTTGGTAAGGCCACACTTGGAATACTGCATCCAGTTTTGGTCACCACGATGTAAAAAAGATGCTGAGACTCTAGAAAGAGTGCAGAGAAGAGCAACAAAGATGATCAGGGGACTGGAGGCTAAAACCTATAAGGAACGGTTGCTGGAATTGGGAATGTCTAGTTTAATGAAGAGAAAGACAAGGGGGGACAGGATAGCAGTGTTCCAATATCTCAGGGGCTGCCCCAAAGAAGAGGGAGTCAAGCTCTTCTCCAAAGCGCCTGAAGGCAGGACAAGAAGCAATGGACGGAAACTAATCAAGGAGAGAAGCAACCTAGAACTAAGGAGAAACTTCCTGACAGTGAGAACAATTAACCAGTGGAACAACCTGACTCCAGAAGCGGTGAATGCTCCAACACTGGAAGTTTTTAAGAAGAGACTGGACAGCCATTTGTCCTAAATGGTGTAGGGTTTCCTGCCTGTGCAGGGGGTTGGACTAGATGACCTCCAAGGTCCCTTCCAACTTTATTATTACTATTATTATTATTATTATTATTATTATTAATATTATTATTATTATTATTAAAAATGAAGTCCAGATGCCATTTGAAAAAAGCACCTTTGGGATAACCATGACCTGGATGACTGAGAATCTCCACATTCACGAAGTAGTATTTCACAGGGCCACGGGCGGCTTTGATGTCCTACCTCATCTTGCTCACGTTCCAAAGTTTGCCTTGACAAGTGCATTTATTTCACATTAC
>NW_015393717.1:10390-13288 GCF_001527695.2 Protobothrops mucrosquamatus | reverse complement strand
CAACTGCACTTTGTTTTCCCTTGAAGACGTTTCGCTTCTCATTCAAGAAGCTTCTTCAGTTCTGTCTGAATGGTGGAAGGTGGAAGGATTTATATTCCTTGCAGTCATCTGATCATTAGTACTCTTTCTGAGAGACATTGAGACCACTTGGAGGTTTATCTGTGCCCTCAGAGTCCACACCCATTTGCACTATTCAGGTGACCCTGAGGGCACAGATAAACCTCCAAGTGGCCTCAATGACTCACAGAAAGAGTACTAATGACCAGATGACTGCAAGGAATATAAATCCGTCCATTCTCCACCTTTCAGTCAGAACCGAAGAAGCATCTTGGATGACAAATGAAACATCTTGAAGGAACGAAGAACGAAGAACGGCTACAGGGCTTGGGTTTGGCTAGTCTAAAGAAAAGAAGAAATAGAGGAGACATGATAGCAGTATTCCAGTATCTGAGGGGCTGCCCCAAGGCAGAAGGGAGCCAGGTTGTTCACCAGAGCACCAGAGGGAAGGATGAGAAACAATGGTTGGAAACTGCTCAAAGAGAGAAGCAACCTGGAACTAAGGAGAAACTTCCTGACAGTGAGGACAATCAACCAGTGGAACAGCTTTGCCTTCAGAAATCGTGGGTGCTCCATCACTGGAGATTTTTAAGAAGAGACTAGATATTCACCCATCTGAGATGGTATAGGTTCTCCTGCTTGAGCTGGACTAGAAGACCTCCAAGATCCCTTCCAGCTCTATTCTATTCTGTTCCACTCCGTTCCATTCCATTCTATTCTATTCTTAAAAACAAAGTCCAGGTTTCTTTTGAAAAAGCACCTTTTGGATGATTATGAAACAACATCTGCCTATTCCGGGTCTTTGGGAAGGACTCAATTTGGCTAAAAATGCCAAATCCGCTCTAACCATCTGGTTGACTGGCTGACCAACCATAATAATAATAATAATTCCTTGGGCTAATTCTGGCTGCACAAGACCAAACCTTAAGAACAAATTCATACAAAGCCAGAATTGAAAAAAACAGCAACAGACAGCAAATGTCATCTCTGCAAAAAAACCTGAAGAGACAGTAGACCACCTACTAGTTAGCTGCTGCAAAGAAGATCGCACAGAATGATTACAAACAACCCATCACAAAGTAGCAACAATGGTTCACTGGAATATCTGCAAGAAATACTATTTGCCTGCAAGCAAGAACTTGTGGGACCACAAAATAGACAAAGTTAATAAAAACAATTTTTGAAAAAGCTGAAGCGTTCTGGGATTTTAGAATTCTAACAGATAAGCATCTGCCACACAGCATCCCAGACTTGACAATTGTTGCTAAGAAAAACAAAAGAAAAAGTCTGCATAATGAATGTGGCAATGCCTGGAGACAGCAGAAGAGAAGAGAAAGAACTGGAGAAAATCACCAAAGACGAAGACCTGCAAATAGAAATGGAAAGGCTGGAGTAAAAGGAAGCAAAGGTACTAACTACCAAGAGGAATATAGGTGCCCTGGGTGCAATCCGAAAACAATTGGACCACCAATTCAACACCATCGGCATTGACAAAAATCACCCTTACTCAATTGCGAAAGGCAGCGACTCTGGGCTGGCTTAAAAACTGCCTTAAAAGGGTGTTCTAAAGAAATGCATTGTGGGATGGCTTTCTGGAATAATGGTTGGAAGTAAGCTTTGGAAAAGTACCCTATCATCTTGATAGGAGAAGGAGGTCTAGAATGGGATTGTCTCAGTGGTGGGATTCAGCCGGTTCGCACCAGTTCGGCAGAACCGGTAGCTAATTTTTGGGTGCCCAGGCCCAGAATGGACTTCCGGAAGTGGCATCCACACAGAGAACCGGTTGTTCACATATTTGAATCCCACCACTGCCTACAAGGGCTGGGAATCTGGAATCAGAATCAGAATAGAGTGGAAGGGACCTTGAGGGTCTTCTAGTCCAACCCCCTGCTCAAGGAGGAGACCCTGTGTCCAGTGGTGGGATTCAGCCAGCTCACAGCACTTCGGCAGAACCAGTAGCTATTTTTTTGTTGCCCAGGCCCAGAATGGACTTCCGGAAGCAGCATCCATACAGAGAACCGGTTGTTCACATATTTGAATCCCACCACTGGATTGTCTACAGTCAAATGGTTCGGTCTACAGCCAAATGAAACTAGACTCTGCCTAGGTTTCTGTACAGAGAAAATGGGTGATTGGGTCTATCTAAACCAGGGGTCTCCAAATTTGGCAATTTTAAGTTCTGTGGACTACAACTCCAAGAATTCCTCAGCCAACCCTGAAAGGATTCTGAGAGTTGAAGCCCACAAGTCTTAAGGTGGCCAGGTTTGGAGACCCCCTGCTCTAGATTTAGCTGCTGCATTGCTTCTTCACTCTTATCTCCTCCCTCCAATTTCTTTGGTTTACTACTTGTTCACCTTTTTCTGCCCTTTGGATAATGTGGTCTCCCCCAACAGGGTATGCCCACATGTAGTTTGCCACGATTTAATTCTGGAGCATCCCTAAGGTGTAACCTTTAGATGGAGATAGGAATGTTTTGAGCTGGTGGCTTCTCCAGTTCTAGAGAACTTTAGCACCACTCTGATCGTTCTTTTGGTATGAAGAACGTCAAAGACAACAATGGTCCATCAGACCATTCCTTAGGTTTCCATCATGAAAAGCTTGTTTCTTTTTCTTTCCCTCCTCCTCTTCTCCATTCTCCTTCTATTACTATAGCAACCATCCCCTGGTGGCTGCAATCAAGGGAAAAAAACTGAGTTGTAATTAATTCCTTAGAAATGGAAATGAAGGGGTGACTGTCAATCAGACCAAACACATTTTCAAAATTAAATAGAAGCCTTCCTTCCTTCCTTCCTTCCCTCCCTCCCTCCCTCCT
Organism: Protobothrops mucrosquamatus; assembly: GCF_001527695.2. Lineage (NCBI taxonomy): Eukaryota > Metazoa > Chordata > Lepidosauria > Squamata > Viperidae > Protobothrops > Protobothrops mucrosquamatus. The sequence continues at coordinate 10,419 of NW_015393717.1, read as the reverse complement.
TCCTTCCTTCCTTCCTTCCTTCCTTCCTT
>NW_015393717.1:6549-8743 GCF_001527695.2 Protobothrops mucrosquamatus | reverse complement strand
ATAATTACTGTATTGTAAACCCTGTGTGTAGCTCTGGGAAGTCGGGGGGGGAGGGAGGGGGGTGGGGAAGGGTGGGGTTTGAGGGAGGTGGGGAATTATATTGTAAAACTTTTAAAAATTTTTAATAATAATAAAAAAAAAGCATCTTTGGGACAACCAGACCCAGATGACTGAGAATCTCCATAGACCCAATGCCTGCAGCCGCTCTTCATATGTTTTAGCCTCCAGTCCCCTAATCATCTTTGTTGCTGTTATGTTCTCGGCTGTGATTGACACAGCAGGTGCAGGAAGCTGCAGAGAGACCCGGGCAGACCACGTGGTTGCCCAAGCCAGACAGGCTGTCTCCAGCCTATTGCGCATGCGCAAGGCGGGAAAGATACGTTGCGTTGATTGGTTGACGCTGCTCCCTGTAAGGGGGTATAAAAGGGACCCGCGCCATTTTGTGTTGTTCTGTTGAAGATTGAATAAAGAAGCAACTGTTGTTACTCCTGCCTCATCTCAATGCCTTACCAACGCTCAGAACAGAACAGCTGCTCTTCGCCGCACTCTTTTTAGGGTCTCAACATCTTTTTTTTAATATCCGTTTAGGTCAAGCTTGTTAGCTTTTAGACCCCCCAAGAATTCAAGTAAGGCCTCCTCGACTTCTTCGTTGCAATGATCTTCTGAGCCAGTTGAACTAAGACATGATAGAAGTTGAGTGAGACCAAAACTATTGATCTCAAGCACTGCCAATGGGCACTAACCGCCCTGATTAGCAATGGAAATGATCGTAAGTCGAGAATTAACTGTAATGCAAACAAGAAACATAACCAGGAACACCAGTACTATCTCTCTTGTTAGGTTATGTTAAACAGACTCTTAACAGAATAACAGAGTTGGAAGGGACCTTGGAGGTCTTCTAGTCCAACCCCCTGATCAAGCAGGAGACCCTGTACCATTTCAGACAAATGGTTGTCCAGTCTCTTCTTGAAAACCTCCAGTGTTGGAGCACCCACAACTTCTGGAGGCAATCTGTTCCTCTGATTAATTGTTCTCACTGTCAGGAAATTTCTCCTTAGAGGACCTTGGTGCTCTGTTTTCTTGGAGACGTTTCATTACCTTAACTAGTCATGACGATGTTACCTAGTTAGGGTAATGAAACGTCTGCAAGAAAACAAGCAAGCTCAGAGACCACCAAGGACCTGTCATTTTAACTCTGAGCTACAAATATTCTCCTTCAATTTCTCCTTAGTTCTAGGTTGTTTCTCTCTTTGGTCAGTTTCCATCCATTGCTTCTTGTCCTGCCTTCAGGTGCTTTGGAGAATAGTTTGACTCCCTTTTCTTTGGGGCAGCCCCTGAGATATTGGAAGACTGCTATCATGTCCCCCCTCGTCCTTCTCTTCTTTATACTAGACATACCCAATTCCAGCAACCGTTCCTTATATGTTTTAGCCTCAAGTGCCCTGATCATCTTTGTTGCTCTTCTTTGTATTCTTATATGATAGAAGTTGACTGAGAGCAAAACTATTGATCTCAAGCACTGTCAATGGGCTCCCCAAGGATCATTGACGGATTACCATGGCAACAGCAGCTTGAACTCCATGGATCTCTGCTCACTGAGGATTCTTATCCACTATCTTCATCTCTTACGTCCTGGAGTTCATTTTAATTTTGGTAATTAAACCTGAAGTATGAACATGTACGTAGCTTTAGGAGGGGAATCTTACCCCTGGCTAGGAATGTCTTGAGGATCCATTATTACGACAATTTCCATACAAAGAATAACAGGATATATGTACCGGAGTGAGATGACCTTGTAGATCTTTGTGCCTTTCCACTTCCTTCTTAGCCAGCTCAAGGGACAGACGTCCTGGATACGTTAGCTTAGAATTCTTTGGGACTAACATACAAGTCACTTAATTCAGTTTTTTTTCTTTTTGTGGCTCTGTAATCCCTTAATTTGGGGTGACTGGATGGAGCTGAGCTTTTACTGCCGGGTGCCCTTCCTGACACCTACATGGAGTTCATAGCAGATATTTTCACATATATGGTGAAGGGTATCTCTTAGATTTAGTAATACCAATAGAATATTTGTAGCTCAGGAATGAACTGTGGGGTCTTTGAAGCTCTCTAAGCTTGGGTTGTTTTCTTGCAGACATTTCATGACCCAATTAGATAACTTCATCAGTGCTAGAAGAAAGTAGAGTTTGCAGAG
>NW_015393717.1:0-6102 GCF_001527695.2 Protobothrops mucrosquamatus | reverse complement strand
TGTCTTGTCCTATCATTGTTAACGGGAGTCTTCTTGGTGGCTCCTTGATTAGGCTGTGGCTTACTGAGTAAAGAACCCACAAGTACACATTTCCTCAAGTGGAATTCAACTGTGGGGATTTCAACTTCGTTATCAAACAACGCTCCGTTGATTTAGCTTTTGCATGCTACAATTTTAAATGCAGGTTATTGGGGGGGGGAGTTGGGGGAAGGAAACTCCGTTCCAGCCTGTTTAGTTTGTTCACAATCTCCAAAGTTTCAAAGTCTTCCCGCCATAGGCAAAATGGCTTGGTTTCCCCGGTGAGTGCGCAAGAGACATTTTGTGCCTTTTGGAGACGAGGCCTTGGGTAAGATGGATGACAGCGTAATCAACATGCATAGTTGGCCTGAGACCACTGTTTACATCCAGATCAGCATGACGGCGTGGGCTCCAAGCTGTGCTGATTTGTTGTTGTTGTTGTTTTTTACAAATTGGCTCCTACGTCTTGCAAACAACTCTGCCAACCCAGCCCCATTTTTATTCTGGCGGAGTTTGGGCCAACGTGGAGCTTTGCAGCTTCAAGCCAAAAATGCATACCTGAAACAAGACTTTAAAAAAAAAAAAAAAAGCAAAATGGACTCCCTTAGGCCGTATCACCTGAATCCCATTTACCAGTTAGATTTCCAAGTTTTGGGACGCCTCTTGTTTTTACATCTCCAACTCCAGTTAAGTTTCAACCTGCTGAGGCAATCATGCCTGCAGAAAGATATTATTTTTCGTTTGGATTTGAGGCGGTTGAGTTGGCTAGCAGCAAGGGGATAAGACACTTTGATTCGCCATGGAAAGTGTGCGTCGTCTACTGTACGATGTTGACTTTGGCAGCGTTGGCTGGTATCATAAGAGTTGCTCCATGAAGAGGTCCTTGGCAAATACCTGCCCACAGTGTTCTCTGCCGACAAGACACTCTGGACAGGAGTCTGGACTTCAGGCTGAGCTTCAAAAGCTTGCGAAAGAAAGATATGATTATCAATAAAGGAGATTATGTGTAGCTCAGGGTTGAAATGAGGCTCCTGGATGCTCTCTGAGCTTGGCTGTTTTCTTGCAACCAACCTCAGAGACCACCAAGGACTCTTTTTCTGAGTGGTTATTTCTCCTGTTGTAATCAATAACAAGAGTATTTAGGTCGTAAAAGGGGCAAAGCTCACTTAACAATTCTCTTGCCTAGGAATAGAAATTTGGGACTCCATTGTAGTCATATGGTGACTACAAGATCACCGCAGATGGGGACTGCAGCCAAGAAATTAAAAGACGCTTGCTCCTGGGGAGGAAAGCTATGGCAAATCTAGACAGCATACTAAAAAGCAGAGACATCGCCCTGCCAACAAAAGTGCGTATAGTCAAGGCCATGGTTTTCCCAGTTGCAATGTATGAGTTTGAAAGTTGGACTGTAAGAAAGGCTGAGCGCCAAAGAATGGAGGCCTTTGAACTCTGGTGCTGGAGAAGACTCCTGCGAGTCCCCTGGACTGCAAGGCGATCAAACCGGTCAGTCCTAGAGGAGATCAACCCTGACTGCTCTTTAGAAGTCCAGATCCTGAAGTGGAAACTCAAGTACTTTGGCCACCTAATGAGAAGGAAGGACTCCCTGGAGAAGAGCCTCATGCTGGGAAAGATGGAGGGCAAGAGAAGAAGGGGACGACAGAGAATGAGGTGGCTGGATGGAGTCACTGAAGCAGTAGGTGTGAGCTTTCAATGGACTCCAGAAGATGGTAGAGGACAGGAAGGCCTGGAGGAATGTTGTTCATGGGGCCGCGATGGGCCGGACACGACTTCGCAACTAACAACAACAACAAAGCACTTGATAGTACTCTTGGGCAGTTTACAATGAAGAAGCATTACAGATAGTTCTCGACTTACAACAGTTTGTTTAGTGACTGTTTAAAGTTAGAACGGCACTGAAAAATGTGACTTTTTCACAATTATGTCCTTTCCCGCATCCCCATAATCATGTGATCAAAATTCAGACGTTTGACAACTGGTTCATATTTATGTCCCAGGGTCATGTGATCCCCTTTTGCGACCTTTTGACAAGCAAAGTCGATGGGGGAAGCCGGATTCATCTTTCGGGCACCAGGGACCGGTTCCTTGGAGAGAGGTTGTTCCATGGACCAGAGGGTGTATAGTTTTGTGTGCTACCTGCATCCCACGGATGGGGCTTTGCTTGTTTGTGCCAACCGGTTGCTGGCATGCTGCGGCCCGGTACCGGTCCACGGACCGGGTGTTGGGGACCCCTGGTCTACCGAGTTGTATGAAATCTAGCAGCTACATTTCTCCAATGTGCAAAGCTCGATTGCAAGTTGTTGGGTTGTTGTTAATGTTGTTTTTAAATAAAACGGCATGTTATGCAAACTCACTGTGGTTGATTTGCTAATCTATTGCTCAAATCCCGAAAGTGGGTTGATTCAACAACTGAACAACAAAATAAAAAAATGTTATGTTTTATGGCCTGGTCCAACTGCAAGGGGAATGATCAGTTGAGTTTAAAACTAAAGCAAAAGCGCCATATGATCAATGTACATGATGACATATTTACAATAATATAGAAATGATACACTATCTACACAAATACTAAATCCTACATTTGTACTTTCATCAGCTGCCAACTGATTTTACTAATGTGATTTACAGCAGGATCACCCTATCATCTAATTTTATGAACTTCTTTCTCAATATCTACTGATAACAGCTTGCAACAAGCAACTAAGTTTAAGTAGGATGTGTGAATATAGCTGTCAACACCATCAGCTGAATTCAGTTTAGGTTTAGCCTACTGTAATTAAAAATTGGGAGCTTAAGTTTTTTTTGTCTCAAAGTCCTGCCTAGGAAAATACTATAAAGGCTTTATTACATCCATGTTTCTTTTCCCACTGGTGAGGGGGTTGAAATGGGATTTGAGACAGTAATGAATCGGAGGGCAGGGCAAGAAGTAATGGATGGAAGCTTATCAAAGAAAGATCCAACCTAGAATTAAGGAGAAATTTCCTGACAGCGAGAACAATTGATCAGTGGAAAGGGTTGCCTCCTGGAGTTGTGGGTGCTCCAAAACTAGACTTTTTAAGAAGAGATTCAGACAGCCATTTGTCTGAAATGGTATTAGGGTTTCTTGCTTGAGAAGGGAGTTGGACTAGAACAGGGGTAAGCAACCTTGGCTCTTTTATGACTCGTGGACTTCAACTCCCAGAATTCCTGAGCCAGCATGGCTCAGCTTGGAAACCTCTCGCTTTCCCCTCAGCATGGCTGGCTCAGGAATTCTGGGAGTTAAAGTCCACGAGTCATAAAAAAGCCAAGGTTGCCTACCCCTGTTCTAGTCCAACTCCCTTCTCAAACAAGGAACACTAATACCATTTCAGACAAACTGAAATAACTCTGTTATTCTCTAATAACCTTTCAAGATTCAGTTAGTTTCCATCCATTGTTTTTTTTGTTGCCTTCTAGTGCATTGAAAAATAGATTGACCCCTTCTTCTTTGTGGCGGTCCCTCAAATATTGAAATATTGCTGTCATATCTCCCCTAGTCCTACTTTTCACTAGACTAGAGTTTAGTCTTGAGAAAAAAATGTTGGGAGGAAGAGCTTTGGAGTCTCTTACTAAGCACTCAGAAAATATCGCAAAGAAAGAATAAGGATGAGGCCTAACCTCTGTCATCCTAAAATGCAGAATATTTTCCCTAACAGTCTGTATGGTCCATTGGGCTGAAGGAAAGTGCCTGAGGTCACCTATTATGCCACATCTATTAATGAATGAAGCCATGTTCTATATTCCTTACACATCGAAGCATACATAAATTAAATAATCTGGGTTTGCCCATCATGTTCATCCAAACATAAAATGAGCAAAATCTGCAGAATCTGATGTCTAGTTATATCAGCAGTGGCCATAGAAAAGTTCACATAGCTTTGCCTTCTTTTTGCTCTTAAGATTATTTGCCATCTTCAAAGAATAACAGATTTGGAAGGGACCTTGGAGTTCTTCTATTCTAACCCCTTCTCAAACTGAAGACCCTATGCCATTTCAGACAAATGGCTGTCCAATTTCTTCTTTAAAACTTCCAGTGATGGAGCACCCACAACTTTCTGAAGACAAGATTTTATCCTAATTAATCATTCTCACTGTCAGGAAATTTCTCCTTAGTTCTAGGTTGCTTCTCTCTTGGATTAGTTTCCATCCGTTGCTTCTTGTCCTGCCTTCAGGAGAATAGGTTGACCCCCTCTTCTTTGTGGCAGCCTCTCAGATATTGGGAGACTGTTGTCGTGTCATGCCTACTCCTTCTTTTCATTAGACTAGATATACCGAATTCCTGCAATCTTATTTGCGATTGTGGCGACTATTTGTAGCTCGGATGTAGGATGAGATGGAGGTTCATTCTCCGAGCTTGTGGGTTAGTTTCTGAACATTTCATTGCCAGGTTAGGCAACATCTTCAGTGGAATTTAGGAGATGTCAGTCTCAATCTTCTTCTGCTTAATTCTTCATTTGTCCTTCTGATCTTCTCTTTGTCTTCTCCCTCCAGGGCCATCAAACACCACCCTTTTATCTTCTGGCCTTCTTCCTTCATGACCTCAGCTTGAGGCTCAGATGACACAGTGACCCCATCCAGTAGAGGGTGGGATGAAGCAGTTTAGACAGGACCACAGTCCTTTCAACAGGGAATACCCAAGTTGGCTTCTGTTGACTTTCCTTTCTCCCTTTTCTGTTTTTCTTTGTCTTTTGCCCTGAGGTCAGAATTCTTTTGGCTGGCATTACCTGTTGAACATACCTCTTCACTTTAATTATTCTAGACAGCTTTTTGGCTTCAGTTGCTGCTTCATTGGTTACATAAATCTTGCAAATTATTACTACGGTACTAAAGTATAATTACTCACAAAGCCCAACATGTCAAGAGGTGTATTAATTTGATAATTTAATAAACACTTTGGTGCTCATAAGTATAATTATTACTTCCAAGCCGACACCTATTCCATCTTTATGGGTAAATTTGATTTTGTGTGTGTGTGTGTGTGTGTGTGTGTGAGAGAGAGAGAGAGAGAGAGAGAGAGAGAGAGAGAGAGAGAGAGAGAGAGAGAGAGAGAGAGAGAGGAAGAGAGGAAGAGAGAGAGAGAGGAAGAGAGAAAGAGAGAGAGAGAGAGAGAGAGAGAGAGCGTTTTGATTAGTGTGATGGTAAGACTCGTTGTTCATCAAATTATTAAAATCTGAAAGGGGCAAAATTTAGTCATCAAATACATGTAGTCCTCGATTTACAACATTTCATTTAGTGACTGTTCAAACTTACAATAGCACTGAAAATGTAGCTGATGACCGTTTTCCCAGTTACAACTTTTGTAGCATCCCATTGGTCACACGATTAAAATTCAGACGCTTGACATCTGATTCATATTTATGACGGTCGTAGTGTCCCGGGGTCATGTGATCCCTTTTTGCAACTTTCTGGCAAGCAAAGTCAATGGGGAAGCCAGTTTCACTTAACAACCAGGTTACTAACTTAACAACTGCACTGATTCACTTAACAACTGTGGCAAGAAAGGTTGTAAAATGGGTCAAAACTCACTTTAACCAATGTTGGGCTCATAAGTTGTGGTTGTAAGTCGAGGACCGCTTCTTAAACTCTCCTAAAAGAAATCAGAATTCACATGCTACAGGTTGTGTGTCAACGCTGCTAACATCGGGTGTTTTTGCTTTGACAACAAATGGAGATGCAACCATTTTCTTCTTATGTTTTACTCTTAGAGTTAGAGTTAGATGATGCTGGGGGGAGGAATGTGCACGAGAGTTTAGCTAGACATAACAATACTGAACCTAGTGTGAGAACCAAGGTTATTGAAATAAGAGATGATAAGAATTGGCTGGGCTGGAGAACTGGAGGGAAAGCCTGCAGAGGACCATATCGGGTTCTGGGAGCACGCACACGCTGCTTACAAGCCTGTGGGTGCTCCGATCCTCTGGGCTCGGCTCGACCCCCAGGGACCTTAGATCCTTCGGCTCGGGCCCACCGGCTGATGTTGTGCAACGCCAGGTCCGTGGTAAATAAGGCCCCCCTCATTCAAGAACTGATTCAAGAGGGGGGAGCGGA
>NW_015393716.1:0-13596 GCF_001527695.2 Protobothrops mucrosquamatus | reverse complement strand
ACCATAACAACATGGCCATCGCCTTTCATCAACTCTCTCTCTGAAGTCTCCCTTTTGCTGGCAGTGAGGGAAAAGGGGGGGAATAATGCAACACCTGGGATCTGGAAAAAGATGAGGATGAGTGATCGTCGCCTGGAAGAACTGTGGGGTGGGGCTGCTTGGGAACATTTTAAAACATTGAAGGATGGGAGAGAATTCCTCAGATTCTGTCTAGTACGCCTGCAATCATTTTCTCTTAATAAAGATTCCTGTTGGAAGAGATATGCCAAGAGTTCTGACTTCTTAAGATGTAAAGTGGGGTGGTCCTTACATTAGACAGTCGCATGCAGCTTCCCCTGCAACCCAAATCCCTTTCAGGCTTAGTCTTTCTGTTCCTTTTCCATGCAAATGTTAGTCTTGCTGGGGCTCCCTGATAATTACCTCTGCCTCTCCTCTTGAGATGTGCCAGCTCCATCTGCACCCCAGGCTCTTGCGAAGCTGCCACCTTCCCCCATTTTATGGTGTGCAATTTTACTTCCAGGGTTTTTACTGGAAACATCCTGTAGAGAGCCAGTTTTGTGTAGCGGTTCAGGCATCAGATTGGAAACCAGGAGACTGGGAGTTCTAGACCCACCTTAAATACAAAACCAGCAGGGTGACCCTGGGCCAGTCCCTTTAGGGACTTGTCCAGCCAGTCTCTGAGAATCAGGCACGATTGAATGGAAGGGGAAAAAATCCTTTCTGTGCTTCCTTGGATGTGACGATTTCTGTCCATGGGATCCCACCTAGTAGATCGCCAAGCTTGTGGAAACTGGATCCGATTAACTCTAATATGTATGTACAACAATGTCCCAATTTCTCCTTTTGAGGTAGAGAAGAGACTTAGATGAAGAGAGAAAAAGAAAGAACACAAGTTGATTTATAATCCGAGAGGCTGGAAATATTATATGGATTCACTTTGAACCCGTGCAATAATTTATAAGCACAGTATAATATGTCATGGATGGCAATTGTTCTGGGAATAACAGTATTTCCTAGTTAATTCCAATAAAGATTGATTAGTATATTTTTATAGGTTATGAAAAAGTATAATGAAGTTTCATTAACATTAATTAATAGGACTACATACATTTTGAAAACTATGCAGGAATGCTTCACACCTTGGCCGAGCAAGACCCCAGCCCGCCTCTGATCTGCCTGGAAAATACTGACATTTTCTGGCTATTTATGAGCCTGGAGAAAGATGCTTCTGCTTTAAATATTGCCTGCTTTAATGAGTAAATTCTTCAGGCAGAAAGAATAATCCAAACAAACAAAATTCCACATGTAATTTTCTTTGTGCAGTAAGGATCCTATTTACATGTGCTATTTTAATAAACTTTGCAGCAGGAAATTCAAGTCGAGCCCTCCTCCTCCTCCTCTTCCTCCTCCTCTTCCTCTCTTCTGACTCTCCTCTCATTTAACATGCAGTAGCCCAGATAGCTCCCAGCCCCCTGGCCTGGAAAAGAGAGAGACCCTTCTTTGGTATGCAAAAGATATGAAGGAAGAAAATACGTTTTTTCCCCCCAGCAGATCATCAAGCGTATGGTTCCCCCCACCCCTGCACAGCTTGTAAGCATTTATGTAGGAGATGGCCAGGCTGAGCCCGAGGGAGGCGTCACGTGTATCATTAGTCTCCAGTCCCTAGAGATCTCAGCCCAGCTCCCACTTGAATTCGGCTGACTCTTACCAACTGCCAATTTGCCTGGGCTGATAGTAGTTCAGATCCTTGTAGAGTGTTAGCAAGCAATAAACCTGTATTCATCTGGACCACCCTGTCCCTGATCTCTTGTGCCTGACAATTTATTTTGGGACACCTGGGAAGTTTGCAGACTCTCGCGCCCACAACAAAAGTCAGCAGGCAGGTTTGGGCCCTCTTTTGCGCCCCAAAAGCCTGTGAAATTTCACGGCTATGTTGAGGTAAGTGTGTGTACGTATGTGTGAAGCCGCAAAATGTACTGCTCTGCCGTTGTCATAGCAACCTTCCCTGATTCTGCAAAGCGGGGTGAGGAGGCAGGAGGCAGGCTTGAATCTGGAGAGCAGGCCTTAGGCTCCTGAGACCCCGGCCTCATTTCCAGAAAGCAGGCAGGGAGTCCCCCTCCTCCTCCTTGCCCCAGCCCTGCTCCCTGGTGCCCCCTGCGCTGGGCAAGGCAAGTGGGGAAGGGCTCCTGCCGGCAGCCCCCCCTTTCTCTGCAGCCAGTTATCCCCCTTCTGCACTTCAGGTGAGGCTGTTATTTTGGGAGGAATCGGCACTTTCCACTTTGTTAGCATCTTCCTGGCCAAACTTGGATAGAGGACCGAGTGGATGAAAATGGTGCAATTAATCCTTGTGATCCAGGCCCACTGACGTCAGCCATTGTGGAGGCCCAGGTGTTTTTTGCCACTTGGAGGGGGTGGGCGAGAGCCAGCTTCTCTCCGGGGGGGGGGGCTCAGCTGAGCCGAAAGCCTTAAGCCTCTCCTCTCACAATTTTAGCTTTGGAAGATTAATAATTTAACAGCCAATAGAGCTGAAAGCTTTTGAGGTTTTGAAGTATGCCGGATTGTCGTAAATGAAATAATGAAGCAAAACAGCAAGGATGGTTTCACGGTTTATAGTTTACAAAATTCCTGGTGGGCATTTGCCACAGTTCTCTCTCTTTCTTCCTTCTTCTTTGAATTTAACAATTCGTGGGTTAGCATTTAGCCACTCGGTCGCATTTGCTTGGAGAAGCTGCAAGGTGACAGGGGCTGTTGTTACCTTAATATAATAATATAGTAAAATTGAACAATTATTAGAATAATGATTTGTCTGCATAACTGCAATAATGATGTGTCTGCATAATTGCTAGAACAATGATGTAATGCATAATCACTAGGAAAATTCACTGGGAAAGTTCTCTGTCAGTAATATGTGGCAACCAAATGCGCTCTGCACATGGATACTTTGTATGTAGCAAAACCTTCCATTCTATGCCTGTGAGAAACGTTCCTAATGTATCACAGTGTGTATTTCAATGTGTAGCCCTTTGTTCTTTAAGGAGGGGAGTATAAAAACTGAAGTCTAATCACGCCCTCCTCGTTCAGAATTGCCTATCTCTAATATGCTCTGGACCTTGCGCAAATAAACTTCTCTGCTAACCCCTCCGGAATTCGTTAGAGTTCTTTCGTTTTCCACAAGAACCTGAAGAGACTCTGGCTGAGAACACCTGGCAGAAGAGAAGCTGGCAGGGCAGCTCCGTCCCCCGCCTCACCTGAACCCCACTGGTCATCTGGCTGGTTTTCCAAGGCATTTGAGAAAGTTCCTTGGAGCCTCCTGGGATTATCTTCTCCTAACATTTTAGTTTTTTTTTAATCCCACCTTTATTACTCTATATCCTTTATATCCTCTACTCAAGGTGGAGCACTCCTTCCTCCTCTTATTTTCCCCACAATAACAACCCTGTGAGGTAGGTTGGGCTGAGAGAGAGAGAGACAGACAGCTGGCTTTGTGCCCAAGGCAGGACTAGAACATCCCCTCACTTCCAGGTATGCACCTTCAGCCCTAGACCGAACCGGTTCCCGTCTAGCCTGCAGAGGCCAAAGAGACCTTAAGATCCAGCAGTCATGATCTCCATAACATGTAATCAAACTTTTGCTGCCACAGATGTGGGAGGCAGAATGAAACAATCATGATTAATATGACTAATATCTTTAGAGAGTTAAATCACTGTCTAATCTTCTTTTAAATACAGCCAATTGCTGACAGTGTCTTGTAACAGTGAGTTCAGTGCCTGGTGTGTGGAAAAAAAAACAACTTTTTTTCCTGGCCTAATCGTCTCTTGCTTCTCAAATGTTGACCTGCAAAATCATGGGATGAGTCCAGCCTCTGCCCACTGCAAGAGTCCAGCTCTCCAGTTGGGTGCTTCTGCTTGAACTCAACCACTCTGATCTAAGGGTTAAGGCCCGGGCTAGAAAGCAGTGGGCCGTGAGTTCAAGTTCTGTCTAAGCCATGAAAGCCGGCTGGGTGACCTTGAGCCAGTCTCTCCTCTCCCTCTTTCTCTCTCTCTTTCTCTGCCCAAACTACCTCACAGGGTTGTTGTTGCGGGAAAATAGGAGGAAGGTGTGTTGGAGATGTTCACCGCCTTGAGTTATTTGTGAAAATGATACAGGTGGGATACAAATAAATAAGCAAATAAAATCCTTCCGTTTGGAAAAGAACAAGCCTTGGGCATTTTCTAGGGGACATTTTTCAGATGTTCAAGAATATCTGCTACCATTTTCCTCACTTGCTCAAAATAAATACCTTCAGCTCCTTCAGACTTTCTGCAGAGGCATTGCGCTAGTTTCTCATGCGTCTTTCTCCAGGGGAGCATTGCCCTGTCATCTTCACGGATAAAAGTAGCATTAAGACTTGCCGCTTTTGAAGGGTTGCAGCCAGAACTGTGCACGGCATTCATAGAGTCCTGAACCTGGACGGTCTGGTGCAGAGCAAGGAGGTAAGAAGGCCTCTGATTGATGGAAGCCGGTGAAGAAACAGGAATCCAGCAAGGTTCCAATCAAAGCACCCAAAGACAACCATCTTATGCACAACAAATGGAACTGAAAAGTGCGTGTTCTGTGAAGAATTACAAGACACTATCAGCAACATGCCCAAATATGACATTATGTGGTTTATTGACAACAGGAATCTATTCATAATAGGCAATGATAGGAACTTGGGATTGGTGCATTTAGCAAAAGTGGAGAATGGTGCTCTTATTCAGTCACATAACAAAGCGCTACTTTGCACATAAAAATATTTGTCACCAAAAGGATGACGACTGCATGAAGCCACTAACAGCGAAATGGACTACATCTGTGTCTGCAAATGGTGGTGGTCAGCACTCCCAGTGGCAGAGCATCTGTGATGCAGATGTGGGATCAGACTATCATCTTCAGATGGCCCCACTAAGACTGACTAAAGTTTTTGGTGTGAAGCAAAATGATCTGCTGTTGAGAAGCTCAGGAATTCTGTCATCAATAGAACAACACAGAACTGTCCAAACTCAGCAACTACAACATGAGCATTGAGCTTGAAGATGAGTGGTCATGGTTCAAGCAAGCAGCATCTGAAGAAACATTGGCTGAAAGAGAGGGACATGGAAAGAATGCTGTGACAAAAACTGGAGCTGATTAGTGGCAAAAGGATCAGCAGAGTCACAAAGTGAGAAATCAGAACCTATGGAAAAATATACTACTCATTGGCTGTAGAATCAAAAAACAAGATGAGAAGAAATAATATTTGGAATATTAACTATCTGTTTATCCTGAGATCCGGATGGCCCCTAATGTGCTGTTTAGAAATTTGAACTCAAAGCTAAACGGAGGAAACATCATTAAAGTTTTCACACTTACAACCTTTGCAGCATCCTCATGATCATGTGATCACAATTCAGATGCTTGGCAACTGATTCATACTTATGACCGTTGCTGTGCCCTAAGGTCACGTGATCCCCTTTTTGCGACCTTCTCACAAGCAAAGTCAATGGAGGAAGCCGGATTCACTCAACAACCAGGTTACTAACTTATCAACTGCAGTGATTCACTTAACAACTGAGGCAAGAAAGGTCATATAAATGAGGCAAAACTCACTTAACAACAGAGGTTTTGGGCTCAACTGTGGTTGTAAGTCAAGGACTACCTGTAGTGAATACCTGGGCCATCCCTGTTATTTGATAGATGTCAGGAATCGTTGACTGGATCCAGGTGGAGCTTGATCTCCTGGATCAGAAGAGAAGAGAACAAAGGAGAATGCCCCATGCTTGGCACCCAAAAAGTGACATTGACTGGCTGTGTGGGCCAAGAGGTGAAGGGGATTAGAAACAAAATGTGGAGGAAGAAAAGCCTACATTGATTGACTATATTAAGAAAAGCCCAAGTCTTTTGACGAAGGAAGTTAATCAAGGAAAGTTCTTGAAGCAACAAAGGTGAAGGCTGAACTTGGAAAAGAAACAATTGGAAGCCAATGTCTTAACTGGAAGAACAAGCCCATCCATAGTCAATACTTGAAGGATATAGAAGGAAAAGCTGATAAAAAAAAATCCAGATGGAGTTGGTTAAGATCAAGAGTGATAAAAAAAGGAACTCAAAGGCTTTATTTTAGAATAGAATTTAGAATAGAATACTGCTGGAAGGGACTTTGGAGGTCTTCTAGTCCAGCTCCCTGCTCAAGCAGGAGGACCTATACCATCTCAGACAAGTGACTGTCCAGTGTGTTCTTAAAAACCTCCAGTGATGGAGCACCCACAATTTCTGGTGGCTGGTTAATTGTCCTCATTATTAGGAAGTTTCTCTTAATTCCAGGTTGCTTCTCTCTTTGGTCAGTTTCCAACCATTGTTTCTTGTCTTGCCCTCTGGTGCTTTGGTGAATAATGTGGCTCCCTCTTCTTTGTGGCAGCCCCTCAAATACTGGAACACTGCTATCATGTCTCCCCTATTTCTTCTTTTCTTTAGACTAGCCAAACCCAAGTCCCGCAGTCGTTCTTCGTATGTTTTAGTCTCCAGGCCTTTGATCATCTTAGTTGCTCTTCTCTGAGCTTTTTCCAAAGTCTCAACATCTTTTTTGTAATATGGTTACCAAAATTGTTTGCAGTATTTCAGGTGTGGCTTCACTAGGGTTTTACAAAACGGTACTAATAGTGCAGGCCATGTTCCCCAATTAAATGTCAGACATTTGTTATGAGAAAAATCTTCAGTTCCCAGCCAACGGTTCTTGTGTGATCCTGATTCTATGCCTCTATTTATGCAACCCAGGATTGTATTAGCTTTTTTGGCTGCTGCTGCACACTGCTGGCTCATAGTCAAGTGATCGTCCACTAGGACTCCAAGGTCCCTCTCACAGTTGCTGTTTTTGAGCCAGTTTTTGCCTAATCTTTACTTATACCTTTGGTTTTTCCTGCCTAAATGTAAAGCTTTGCTTTTCTCCACATTAAAACTCATTTTATTGGATAGGGCCCATTGTTCAAGTTTGTCAAGATCTTTTTGGATCCTGAGCTTGTCCTCTGGGGTGTTGACTATACCTGCCAGCTTAGTGTCATCTGCAAATTTAATGAGTTCCCCTTCATGTCCCTCATCTAAGTCATTGATTTTAGCAGCCTGGAGAACAAGTTTTTCCAACTAATTGCATGAAGGCAAAAGTCCAACATGTAACAAACAACAACAAATGTCATCTTTGTAGTAAAGAGGATGAAACAACTGACCATATTGTCATGTACTGTCATGATCGAATTGGCAGAATTATTCATTAGAATAATGATGAGTCTGTTAATCTTATGGGACTTTAAAATCCAAACAGGCACTTTTTCCTGTTCATAATGTGCCTGATATAAGCATAATTAAAAAGAAGAAAGTTTGGTTCATTGATGTTGGGATTCTGGGTGCTGCTAGGATTGAGAAAAATCATTGGAAAAAATTACAAAATACTGGGACTTGCAGATCAAAACTGAAAGCTCATGGGGAAAAAAGAAACAGTTGTTATACAAGTCATTACTGGAGCCCTTGGAGTGATATCTAGATATTGAGATATCCTCAGTATCTGGAAATACTGAATTTATCTGATTCAAACACCTGAATTTATAAAATCCTACCCTTCTTGGAACTGCCTATATACCAGTGATGGCGAACCTTTTAGAGACTGAGTGCCCAAACTGCAACCCAATTGGGTGGGTGTGGCTGCTGTGGTAACGGCAGACTGGGTGGGACTAAAAAGTTCAATCAATCAATTCCAACTTTGCAAGAACTTTTTTTTCCCCACGAGAAGTTGAAATTGACTGATTGAACCTTTTTTTTTTTTTTGCACACGGCGGCGGAGGACTAAAGCGAAAAGGTTTTATAAAACCCAGCTGAAGGCCTAGGACTGGGGCGACGGCACGCATACCCACAGAGAGGGCTCTGAGTGCCGCCTCTGGCACCCGTGCCATAGGTTCGCCACCACTGCTATATACTAACAAAATACAAGAGTTGGGGGGGGACCTGGGAGTCCAACCGCCTGCTCAAGCAGGAAACCTAGACCATTTCAAACCAATGGCTGTCCAGACTTTTCCTAAAAACCTCCAATGTAGGAGCACCCACAACTTTTGCAGGCAAGCCATACCACTGACTAATTGTTCTAATTGTCAGGAAAAATATCCTTAGATGCTACTTTAATAATTCTTAGGTCTTTAGTTCGGACTTGAATTTCCAGCAGTCTTAAACTGTGCATCTAACTGTAAATTATTCACACATAATAATAATAAGTAGAACAACGGTGGCAAAAGAAATCAAAGAGAGTATCAATAGTGGAAGGTGCCTTGAGTGCCATCCTAGAACATCGTTGGGCATTGACAAAAATCACCATCAGTCAATTGCAAAAGGCAGCTTTACTCAGAACAGCTGATGCTCCATGGCAGAACCTTTCACTTCAACAAACAATCGCATCTGCCCATCCCAGGTCCTTGGGAATGCCAAATCCAGTCTGAACTGCTGCTATGCAATGAACCATAAATAATAATATAGGTTTGTTGAGTGTTTATTCACGTCAGAAGCATCACAATTAAAATAAGGCATAATATATGACATAAAATGTAAAATACAAGATTAAAGTAATAATGAAATACGGTATTAATATTTTAATAATACAGATAATCCTCACTGAACGACCACACCTTCAGTGACATTCAAAGTTACACTAGTGCTGAATGGCGGAATTTGCAACGGCTTCTCACAGTTGCGGCCACAGGACTGTGATTCAGGGCTTAGCAACTGACTCACAAGAGCAAAGTCACAGCATCCCTTGGTCACGTAATCACCTTCACTGTTGGTTTCTGACATGCAAAGTTAATGGGGAAGCCCAGCTGTGCTGGGTTCATTTAATGATGGCAACTGGGACTGCCATAACTGCCATTGTAAATCTATGTGGTCACATGACATTATGCTTGATGACTGCATTGCTTAGCAACAGAGTTGCTGGTCCCAATAATCACAATTAAATGCAAACTCTTTGCAGTATAGAAACACCAAGATGCTGTATTGTTTCATACAGGTTTCAACAGGAAGAAGTAATGCAGATGCTCGTATTAAGGATGAGAATGGGAGAACACTGCTAAGAAAAGAATCACAAGATGCACTCAGGCAGAGAACCTCAAAGCACCCCGAAAAGGCAATTCCATACACGAGCTTGGACTTCTCTACATCCAGCAAATCTGGATGTGATCACAGTAAGGACATTAAAGAGTAATACATTTGCCAGTTTAGGGCAAATCCAAGCTGAACTGCTAAAGCTTGGTGGGACAGGTATGGCTCAAGACTTTTATAAAGCCTTAGTAAGACCACACCCAGAATCCTGCACCCAGTTTTGGTCACCACATTATAAAAAGATATTGAGACTTTGGAAAAAGTGCAGAGAAGAGCAACTAAGATGATTAAAGGCCCAGAGGCTAAAGCTTATGAAGAACGGTTGCAGGAACTGGGTATGGCCAGCTAGAGAAAAGAAGGATTGGGGGGGGGGCATGATAGCAGGATTCCAATATTTGAAAGGCTGCCACAAGGAGGAGAGGGTCAATTTATTTTCCAAAGCACCAGAAAGCAAGACAAGAAGCAATGGATGTCAACTCATCAAGGAGAGAAGCAACCTGGAATTAAGGCAAAACTTCCTAACAGTGAGGACAATTAACCAGTAGAACAGCTTGCCACCAGAAGTTGTGGGTGCTCCATCCCTGGAAGTTTTTAAGAAGAGACAGCCACGTGTCTGGAATGGTACAGGGTCTCCTGCTTGAGCAGGGGGTTAGACTAGAAGACCTCCAAGGTCCCTTCCAGCTCTATTCTGATTGTGATTGATTGTGAAGTGCACACAAGTTGATTGATTGCTGGCAAATAGAAGGTGTCTGAGGTGAGTAGAGAAAGGAGGTGATCATCAAGCTACAAAGAAGGACAACCCCATTTTGGAGAGGCACCCCACTCCCCTCGATCCCTGGGAAGCTCTTTCGCATTCCAGGTGACTGTTGGGTGTTCAAGGTAAAAGACCGAAGGGACGACAAGCAGGTTTTCTTCGTGGACGCTCATTCAAGTCTTCACATTGTGCCACTTCATTAAAGCAGCACATCACAGTTCAGTGCCTGTGGCTAATAAACTACATCAACTTCAAAAAAAGCTTTGGATGCTGTGTTATCAAGACAGCATATTATCCGGAAGGAAATGAAAGTGAAGCTGATCTGGTGCAAAACATTTAGAAAAGAAATGCAAATTATGAAATTACATAAGAAAAAGTAGAAATTGTTGCAATAATGGACATTACTTACTGCACTGCACAACACAGGCAGACCTCACACTAAGATTAAGGCAATCTCTCCAAATGCTGTATACCAGGGGTGTCAAACTCAATTTCATTGAGGGCCGCATCAGCATTAGCATTGCCCTTGGGGGGCCAGGTGGGTGTGGCCAGGGTGGGTGCGGCCTACTGGGTGGGCGTGGAGTGGGTGTGGCCTACTGGGTGGGCATGGCCAGCTCTACATCGTTCGCGTCAAGGGTGCCTGTGGGGGTCTGGGCAGGAGTGGGACAGATCTGAGGGTCTCTGGCAGAAGAGGTGGGACCGGGGCAAGTGCCAAGGCATGGTCCACTGGAGGAGCCTCACTGCCTGCCAAGACCCCTCCCCCAGAGCCCATCAAGCCGGATATGTGAAGTAGGCGAGGGCCATTTGCTGGCCACTTCCAGGCGATGGTGCATTTCTTCATTCCTCACAAAGGGTGACCCCTCCCCAGCATGCACCCAGGGGGCAGGGCTGACGCGGCAGGGGCTGGTTCCTCATTGTTTCCAAATGGCCTTGTGGAGCTAAGAGTGAATGCGTTTCAGCATAGATGGCCACCACAAAATTGTACATTGGCTCCCAGCCGGCCTGGGCCAGGGCCAAGGCAGCAGGGGCCGTTCCCTCACTGTTTCCAGGATGGCTTCGCGGGCCACATGAAACCACATCGCGGGCCGCATCCGGGCCCCGGGCCTTGTGTTTGACATGTCTGCTGTATACAATGGGTGGTGGGGGTATGCAGCCTCAGGCCAAGGACAAAAGGAAGAGAGAGACCCTTTCTCTCTTGTGACCAGTTACTAGTATGGCGATACTTTTGTCAATGTCAGCGGATAAGGCAGCATAAAGAGACTGGAGGAATGAATGAAGGCCAGCATACGTGTCCCAGGATAATGTTGCAGGATCCAATCTGAGTCGGTCCCCGGGATCTTTGTGAAGAGTGGTCCTTGTTACCACCACCTCCACCTCTTCATCCCATATAAGTGAATGCTAAAAGCTTTGACGTCAGAGGGAGATTAGCAGACAGAGGCTTTGGGGTTTGATCCAGGGTTGAATCCTGTGGTCCCCCATTTAATACCACCACCCAAATTGATAACAAACTGCTGATGAGGTTTCTTGGAGTTTTGTTTATTATGTCAGGAGCATCACAATTAAAATAAGGCATATTATATGACATAAAATTTTAAATATAAAATGCCAGATAAAAATATGTACACATTAAATAAAACTTGCCCAGAAACTAGCAACATTAATTATACTCTGTTGCTCTGCCATGAGGTCCTTAAGTGTACACTTATCGGGATACAAAGGGCGGATATCCATATGTGTTGTTGTCTGCATGTCACCACAATCACAAAGGGTAGAAGCCACTGGAGAGCCCCATTTGTTCAGAGTGTCTCTAGAGCTTGTATCCATACGCAGTCTATTCAACGATTTCCATACTTCCCAGCTTTCGACCCGGGTGCCAGTTCCTCCGTTGGTTCCACCCAGTGTTGGTTCTTTGTAGCTTTCCATAGATCCACTCTGCTTTCAAATTGTTCAAAGTCTTCCATCAACCTAAGGAAGATTTCCTGGATTTTAATCTGTGATGATCTGTTTGTAGGCCATAGAAAGGGTGTTGTCTAGATATAGATGATTTAAGCTCTCTCTGTATGTTGGTGTTTCTCTGTGAACAGCAGGAGGGCAATGCTGGCTAGGTGGTGGATCTTATTTAGAAGGGTAGCTATCTGGTAATAATTCTGCTTGCTTCATCCAGAGCAATGTCCACTTTCCCAGCGTGGGCTGACTTATATCAAACTGGGCAGGCATATTCACCCACTGAGCAAAGACATTAGACCTGGGTATATACTGATTTAATAGTCATACTATCCCAGCCCATATTTAACTAGCTTGCTAATCAGCATGTCACAGAACATTGTGTGGAACCATTTGCAGGTAACAAGTTATATCGCTCTACAACATACCCACATTCCATAAAGGAAACTGAAAGAAGCTACCCCATCAAAACCAAACACTGTTTGGTAAGAAATATTTTTGACCCATGCATGGTAACTTTTGATAGTTATTGCATTATGTTCAAGTTGCTTGCAGACAGATCTCTTTATGGATTTCTCTGCAATCTTTCCAGGAATTGATATCAGCTGACCGAAGCAGTGTCCTTTGGATCCCCGTTTCACCCTCTTTTTTTTTTTTATTGAAAAGTTTTATAAAAGTTACAATATAAACCCCAAAACCAACCCACCCTAAACCCCCCCTCTCCCTCCCCCACTTCCCAGAGCTGAATACAGGGTTACAAATATAATAATCATAATCTAACTAACATTAACCAACTACATAAATAACCAAGTCTATAATGTGCTTTAACTCCCCTTTAACGTAAATATAATAATAATAATAAAAACATAAACAAATTAGTATCCTAATTATTAAACAATAGAATATTGTTAAACAATACTAATACTAAAAATAATAATAATATCATATAATTAAAACTAATAAAAATTTCACTATAATAAACTATTAATAGTAATAATACTCTAAAATTTACTCATAGGCTAAAATGGAACTTTTTAGGCCCATATTTATTCTGAATATAATCTATCCATCTTCTCCAAACCGAAATGTATCTTGTGAGTGATCCTTCAAATAGGCAGAAATCTTAGCCATTTCTGCTAAATTTTACACTTTAAGCGTCCATTCTTCTATAGTAGGCAAGCAATCCTTCTTCCAATATTGCCCTACTAATAACCTTGCAGCTGTTATCAAATTCAAGATCAAGTTAGTTTCTTTAACATCACATAGGGTTGCCAGGTGTCCACTATTTGAGCGGACAGTCCGCTTTTTTCACATTATGTTCACTATTTTTTTTCACAAAATAGTGAACATTTTTTTATTCAAAAGCTTTATGATGAAATGGTACGTAATCTAAAGCTGTACAGTCTACTTTTTTTACTACTTAAACCCCCCCCCCCCCGCTTGTCCGCTATTTTTTGGAAGCAGACCTGGCAACCCTAACATCACAATCTGTAATAACACCCAGCAAAAATAATTGTGGAGTGAACTTTATCTTTCTCTTGAAAATCTTTTGAATGTTCCACCAAATCTTAAACCAAAAAGCTTTTATATTTCTACAAGTCCACCAAATATGAAAATAAGTAGCATCCAAGCTACCACATCTCCAACATTTGGGCTGTAAATTAGGATACATACAAGACAACTTTTTAGGATCCAGATGCCATCTATAAAACATTTTGTAAAAATTTTCTCTTAAATTTTGGGCTTGGGTAAATTTTACATTTCTAACCCAA